>NC_069501.1:1283778441-1283838441 GCF_027579735.1 Bombina bombina | reverse complement strand
CACATAGTAACACATAAATATATAAGCATATACACATAATAACACATGAATATATATGTATATACACATAGTAACACATAAATATATATGTATATACACATAACACATAAATATATATGTATATACACATAGTAATACATAAATATATATGCATATACACATATAAACACATAAATATATATGTATATACACATAGTAATACATAAATATATACTGTATGTATATACACATAGTAACACAGAAATATATATGTATATACACATAGTAACACATAAATATATATGTATATAGACATAGTAACACATAAATATATATGTATATAGACATAGTAACACATAAATATATATGTATATACACATAATAACACATAAATATATATGTATATACACATACTAACACATAAATATATATGTATATACACATAATAACACATAAATATATATGTATATACACATACTAACACATAAATATATATGTATATACACATAATAACATAAATATATATGTATATACACATACTAACACATAAATATATATGTATATACACACAGTAACACATAAATATATATGTATATACACACAGTAACACATAAATATATATGTATATACACATAGTAACACATAAATATATATGTATATACACATAGTAACACATAAATATATATGTATATACACATAGTAAAACATAAATATATATGTATATAGACATAGTAACACATAAATATATATGTATATACACATAATAACACATAAATATATATGTATATACACATAGTAACACATAAATATATATGTATATACACATAATAACACATAAATATATATGTATATACACATAGTAATACATAAATATATATGTATATACACATATAAACACATAAATATATATGTATATACACATAGTAATACATAAATATATACTGTATGTATATACACATAGTAACACAGAAATATATATGTATATACACATAATAACACATAAATATATATGTATATACACATAGTAACACATAAATATATATGTATATACACATAGTAACACATAAATATATATATGTATATACACATAGTAATACATAAATATATATGCATATACACATATAAACACATAAATATATATGTATATACACAATGTAATACATAAATATATACTGTATGTATATACACATAGTAACACAGAAATATATATGTATATACACATACTAACACATAAATATATATGTATATACACATAGTAATACATAAATATATATGTATATACACATAGTAACACATAAATATATATGTATATACACATACTAACACATAAATATTTATGTATATACACATACTAACACATAAATATATATGTATATACACATATAAACACATAAATATATATGTATATACACATAGTAACACATAAATATATAAGCATATACACATAATAACACATAAATATATATGTATATACACATAGTAACACATAAATATATATGTATATACACATATAATAACACATAAATATATATGTATATACTGTGACAGGAACACTTTTAACCACGGTCTTCTAGGGCACAAATGCAGCACAGGACAATCCACTGTAGTTTAAAAAGCTTTATTTTTCACAGCAATAACAAACAGGCAGTTCATTTCCAAAAGAGGGAAATCCTTCCTCTGCAGCAAAGTTAAGTGCTTTTAAATGTGTCCCAGCACTTCACAGCATTCCACAACTGCTTTGTAAAAATAATGTCCTTTTATAGTTCACAGGAACAAAAGTCTTTTTACACAGTGTAACACACACACACACCAGCTTCTGTAGCTGTGTAACTAACTCTCAAGGCCTAAGTGAGGCTGCTATTTAAACCCTCACAACTTCTAATTAGCCAAACCTGTGATTAGCTGCTGGACAGCTTCACAGCTGTCTGGGATAATGGCCCACCCTCTCTCCAATTATCCCAAACCCCAGGGACCCAGAACACAGTTAATCAACTGCATAATCAAATACACACTCTTTCTCCCTGGGGTTTTAACTGAAAGGAGAAATAGCATGTACAATGCTTGGTCTTAAATATCTTCCATTTATAACCAGGCCTTGCTTTCTGTCACATATCCTCCCCCCCAGCTCACACCCAGTGGGTTGAGCGACCATGGACATCAATGAATGTACCCGAGACAAACCATCAGCATTGCCCTGCAAAAGACCGGCCCTGTGCTCAACAGTAAAATTGAAGGGTTGCAAGCTAAGAAACCACCTAGTAACCCTTGAATTTGTTTCCTTATTCTGACTCATCCATGTGAGAGGAGCATGATCTGTTATTAATTTAAATTTTCTTCCCAACAGATAGTACCTAAGGGTCTCTAAAGCCCACTTAATGGCAAGGCATTCTTTCTCCACTATAGAATAGTTCTTTTCCTGTGAAATAAGTTTTCTGCTTAGGAAAAGGACAGGATGCTCTTCTCCTTGACACTCCTGCGAGAGAACTGCTCCTAAACCAACATCAGAGGCATCTGTCTGTACAATAAAATCTTTAGCGAAATTGGGGGTTACCAAAACTGGATGGGCACAAAGGGCATCTTTCAACTGCTTAAAAGCTTGTTCTGCTTCTGGGGACCATTTTATCATAATTGGGGCCCTTGCTTTTGTGAGATCCGTCAAGGGTGCCGCAATTGTAGCGAAATTCGGGATAAACCTTCTATAATAACTAGTTATCCCAATAAATGCTCTTACTTGTTTTTTAGTGAGAGGCTGTGGCCAGTTCTGTATGGCCTCTATTTTTGTTGTCTGAGGTTTAACTAATCCTCTACCAATAGTATAACCCAAGTACTTAGCTTCCTGTAAACCAACAGTACATTTTGCAGGATTGGCAGTTAACCCAGCGGACCGTATTGCATCAAGTACTGCTTGAACTTTTGGAAGATGGGATTCCCAATCTGTACTATAAATTATAACATCATCCAAATATGCTGCCGCATAACGAACATGGGGTTTCAGAATTCTATCCATCATCCTCTGGAATGTTGCCGGGGCCCCATGTAAACCAAATGGCAACACCGTATACTGAAATAAGCCCTCTGGGGTTGAAAAAGCTGTCTTTTCCTTTGCTTGACTAGTGAGAGGCACCTGCCAATACCCTTTCGTTAAATCAATTGTAGTGAGATAACGTGCTTTTCCTAGCCTTTCTATTAACTCATCTACTCTAGGCATTGGGTAGGTGTCAAATTTGGAAACACAATTAAGCTTACGAAAGTCATTACAGAACCTTAATGAACCATCCGGCTTTGGAACAAGCACGATTGGACTGTTCCACTCACTTTGTGATTCCTCAATTACCCCAAGCTTTAACATTTTTTCTACCTCCAGTTTAATAGCCTTTCTACGAGCCTCAGGGACCCTATAGGGTTTAAGGCAGACCTTCTTCCCTGGTTCTGTTATTATGTCATGCTTAATAACATTAGTTTTTCCTGGTACCACAGAAAATACCTCTTTGTTTCTTCTAATAAAATCCTTGACCTCTCGCTTCTGATGTACAGATAGGGTTTCTGATATATTTACCTCTGGTTCAGTGACAGGGAGTTCTGTAGGTTTTAAGGCAACTAAAACTTCCCTATCTTTCCAAGGTTTTAACAGATTTATATGATATATTTGCTCAGGTTTCCTTCTCCCTGGCTGACTTACTTTGTAATTAACATCACCCACTTTCTCAATTATCTCATATGGGCCCTGCCAAGTAGCCAAGAATTTATTTTCAACTGTAGGGACCAGAACTAACACCCTATCCCCAGGTTGAAACACCCTGGCTCTAGCATTACAGTTGTAGCTGTACTTTTGTGCTTCCTGTGCTTTTCCCATATGTTCCCTTACAATGGGCATGACAGCTTCCATACGATCCTGCATTTGGGAAATATGTTCAATAATACTTCGATAAGGTGTTGTCTCTTGCTCCCAAGTCTCTTTAACTATATCTAGTAATCCCCTGGGATGCCGCCCATATAACAGTTCAAATGGGGAAAAACCTGTAGAAGCCTGGGGAACCTCCCTGATAGAGAACATTAAATAGGGTAACAGAAGGTCCCAATTTCTCCCATCTGTGTCAATTACCTTTCTTAGCATACTTTTGAGAGTTTTGTTAAACCTTTCTACTAAACCATCAGTCTGAGGGTGATATACTGAGGTCCTTAGTTGTTTTATGCCAAACAACTTACACAATTCTTTTGTAACCCTGGACATAAATGGAGTTCCTTGGTCTGTCAAAATTTCCTTAGGTATCCCGACCCTGCTAAACATTAGCATGAGTTCTTTTGCTATGGACTTTGCAGAGCTGTTACGAAGGGGAACTGCCTCAGGATAGCGTGTAGCATAATCAAGGATTACCAGTATATACTGATGTCCTCTAGCAGATTTAACCAACGGACCCACCAAGTCCATAGCAATTCTTTCAAAAGGCACATCAATTATAGGCAAGGGCACTAAAGGGTTACGAAAATCTTTAGCAGGAGCTGTAAGTTGACACTTAGGGCATGAAGCACAATAATCCTTGATGGCTACAAATATCCCTGGCCAATAAAACCTTCTAAGAACTCTCTCTTTGGTTTTCTCAACTCCCAAATGCCCCCCTAGAATGTGGTTATGTGCAAGATTTAAAACAGTGTTCCTAAAAGTCTGGGGCACCAAAAGTTGTTTAACAATGTCTGTTCCTTTCTTCTCTACACGATATACCAAATCATTGACTGCTTCAAAATAAGGATAGGGTAATACATTTCCTGGCTGTGTCACAACATCATTTATAACCCTGATATTATTTCTTGCCTCTACCAATGTTGGATCCTCCCATTGGGCTTTTTTAAAATTACCAGGGCCACCAACCAGATCTATCAAATCATCAATATTTTCCGAGCTAGTACTTGGTACTTCATTACTCTGAGAAGGTTGATCACCTACTAATACAGGCATAGGGCAATAAATCTTATTTTTCTCCTTTTCAATGGAACCCCCTTCAAAATCAGTTTCAGAGAAAGGAAATACATAAATATCAGAAGTTTGACATATTTCTGGAGATTCCCATAACTCCAGAAATTTTGGAAAATCTCTCCCTATCACCACCTCATGGGCTAAATTTGGTACTACACCAACACAATATTTTAATTTACCACACTGAGTCTCAATCTCCACCTCAGCTGTAGGATATTCCCGTTTATCTCCATGAACACAGATAATTCCCATTTTTTTCCCATAATCTAATATTGCATCTGGTACTAAAGATTTAGCCACTAGTGTGACCATACTTCCTGAATCAAGCAAAGCCCTAGACACTTTACCATTAACCATCACAGTACACCAATGGGAATCATTATTAACAGAGCTGTTGCTATTAGACAATAGTGAATGTGCAACATTACAGTCCATAAATTCATCTTTATCACAGTCTCTAGCAATATGCCCAACCTCATTACATTTAAAACATCTTACAGGTTGGTTATATTTAAATGTTTCCTTAACTCCTGAGGAAATGTCTCTGGTGTTTTGCCTATACACCTGCTGCTCTCTTATCCCCTTTATCCCCTGAACAGTCTTACCAGTTCTTGTAGAGCTCTGGGACTTGGGATTGTGAGGCTGATCCATTGAAGATTGTTGCAAAACTTCTCCTGAAGCTATAAATCTTTCGACCAATACAATCAACTGATCCGCTGTTTGAGGATCACCTTGATTAACCCACCGCCGCAGGGAAGTAGGTAATCCACGCTGAAACCGGTCCATCACCAGTAGTTCCACTATTTTGGTAGCCGAATTAACCTCTGGTTGCAGCCACTTCCTGGCAAGGTGTATAAGGTCGAACATCTGGGATCTTGCAGCATTATGAGATGAAAACATCCAGGAATGGAATCTTTGTGCACGGACTGCCGAAGTCACCCCCAGGCGTGCAAGGATTTCTGCTTTCAATTTCTCATAGTCACCGGCTTGTGCTGGCTCTAAATCAAAGTAGGCCTTCTGAGGTTCACCACTAAGAAATGGCGCAAGTATACTCGCCCACTCAACTGTCGGCCATTTTTCTCTTTCTGCTGTGCGTTCAAATGCCAAAAGATACGCCTCAACATCATCAGCTGCTGTCATTTTTTGAAGATAATGACTAGCCCTTATTACTCTGGAGCTGCCACCAACATATTCAGAGTTCAGTCTTTCTGATATGGCTTGAACCTCTCGTTGCAGAGTCTGTGTAGCACTTTGCTGCTCCTCCCGGGTCTTCCTGAATGTCTCAGCTTGCACAGCAGCCATCTGTTGAATCAACAATTCAGTGTTCTCCTTCTGTGATTTAGCCAGCAGCATAGCACTCTCTGACTGGGCCAAGACCAACTGTTGCAGTGCTGCACTATTTTCAGCAGCTTTTCTGTTAGTCTCCTGCTGTATAGCATTAGAATGGATCAAAGCTTTAATGACTTCCTCCATGTTGCTTGCAGATTATTATGCCCACAGACTTACAACGTGGTTGCCCGCATTCTCCACCAAGTGTGACAGGAACACTTTTAACCACGGTCTTCTAGGGCACAAATGCAGCACAGGACAATCCACTGTAGTTTAAAAAGCTTTATTTTTCACAGCAATAACAAACAGGCAGTTCATTTCCAAAAGAGGGAAATCCTTCCTCTGCAGCAAAGTTAAGTGCTTTTAAATGTGTCCCAGCACTTCACAGCATTCCACAACTGCTTTGTAAAAATAATGTCCTTTTATAGTTCACAGGAACAAAAGTCTTTTTACACAGTGTAACACACACACACACCAGCTTCTGTAGCTGTGTAACTAACTCTCAAGGCCTAAGTGAGGCTGCTATTTAAACCCTCACAACTTCTAATTAGCCAAACCTGTGATTAGCTGCTGGACAGCTTCACAGCTGTCTGGGATAATGGCCCACCCTCTCTCCCATTATCCCAAACCCCAGGGACCCAGAACACAGTTAATCAACTGCATAATCAAATACACACTCTTTCTCCCTGGGGTTTTAACTGAAAGGAGAAATAGCATGTACAATGCTTGGTCTTAAATATCTTCCATTTATAACCAGGCCTTGCTTTCTGTCACAATACACATACTAACACATAAATATATATGTATATACACACAGTAACACATAAATATATATGTATATATACACAGTAACACATACATATATATGTATATACACATACTAACACATAAATATATATGTATATACACATACTAACACATAAATATATATGTATATACACATAGTAACACATAAATATATAAGCATATACACATAATAACACATAAATATATATGTATATACACATAGTAACACATAAACATATATGTATATACACATAGTAACACATACATATATATGTTTATACACATACTAACACATAAATATATATGCATATACACATAGTAACACATAAATATATCTGTATATACACATAGTAACACATAAACATATATGTATATACACATAGTAACACATAAATATATATGTATATACACATACTAACACATAAATATATAAGCATATACACATAGTTACACATAAATATATATGTATATACACATAGTAACACATAAATATATCTGTATATACACATAGTAACACATAAATATATATGTATATACACATACTAACACATAAATATATATGTATATACACATACTAACACATAAATATATATGCATATACACATAGTAACACATAAACATATATGTATATACACATAGTAACACATAAATATATATGTATATACACATACTAACACATAAATATATAAGCATATACACATACATTTTCAGTATAAACACAGTCACCATAGACCACAATGTAAAGGCACTTTTCACCTCACAGCTGTCCCTTATAATTGCTTTGTGCAGTTATATTTTTTTTTTTAAAATTGCTACTATATTTTAAGATTAAAAAGGAACAACATTTTTATTTTGGGGGCACTTGGGGGACATTTTTTTTAATTAACCAGTGGTCGGATCGCTGGTTAATTTTTAGAGCACAAATTACTACCGCAAGCTCACGGTAGCATTTACCAGCCACATGTAATTTGCCCGATTACAGGCACACTTAAAATTAGCGCTCCACTTGTAATCTGGTCCTTAATGCTTTGGAAGTTTCTGTGACTTATAAAATAAATCTGAAATGAGCACTATTAAATCTCACAGGGCAGCAACTGTACATAGATTACATTTATTTCAGTCCTTAAGGACGTCACAGCTCCGATACTATCTGTAGGGCATCTTGACTGACAGGTGTGCCAGCCCCAGAGAGATGTAATGGTGGGGATATTTGTAAGCTGCAAGTAATATACCATTTAGTTCATCAGTTGTTTGCAATGTGAGTAACACTTCAAGGTGCTACATAACTAATCTTCTGAATCTTTCTGATGGTATCTTATCCATGCTCTGCCATTTTGTCTTTAGGTTCACATTATTGGTCACATTCCTCCCGGCATCTGTATGAAAAGTTGGAGTTGGAATTATTACAAAATTGTTAACAGGTAAGTTTGTACCAGTAAGTCTGACTTGAATCATATGCACATTTGTTTAGAGAGGTTGTTTCCTTGCAGTAGAGCCTGACATTATTACCATTTCCCTGGTTCATATTTCACAGATATAAGAGGGTCCATTTGTTTATTTGGCCACTTACAGAATCTGCTCATAGCTCAGGTTCTCAAGTACTGGTATAAGCTGTGCTAATTAGCAGATAACACCCTGAGTACCAGTGGGTGTTGGACCTGGGTAATAATACTATTGCTTATCTGTATGGCCCATATAAATAACACAAATATTATTGTCAGACACACATGACACGGATCTGGTACCAGATGACACAAGGGAACTTCCAGTAGATATCAGTATGACTGCGTTAGTATCACTCTTCCCATATACAGCACCATTGGCAGCCGGTAGTACTATCTCCCCTGAGACGTCCATCTTACCTATTAGAGAATAAGGAATTGCTTATTGCTTTGCCCTTCTTGGTAATGTATCATCCCCTCCCAGCATCTACCAGTAATAGCTACCTCTGTTCCGCCAGGTATGAGAGCACAATCACTGCCCAATTCTTCGGACATACGCATCTGGATGAGTTTGAGATATTCTATGATGAAGAGACCCTTTCTCGTCCGCTGTCAGTGGCCTTTATTGCTCCCAGTGTCACCACATTCATTAACTTAAATCCAGGTAAGTAACAGTCTGTGGACCCACAAATAACTGTGCCGAGGGTCTTACTATAAGATATTTAGTGAATAGAGACCTGTGTGCTGGGCATTTCTACAGATAAATAAGGAAATGGCTCTTCATTGACATAACATATTAAATCCCACATCAAAACTCGTCATTGTGCATAAATATATCCTTCCTCCAAACATTATCATCTTTATTTCTAGGTGATTATTTCAAAGGACAAACAACTAGAGAATTATATTATTAAACAAATTGTGGTCTTTTTCTTTTCCTCTACCCTTTTTTACTTTTTTCTTCAACAAGGTTAAACACTTGGGCCTCTAGTTATCAAGGTCCGTATGGAGCTTGATGCCCCGTGTTTCTGGCGAGTCTTCAGACTCGCCAGAAACAGCAGTTATGAAGCAGCGATCACAAAGACCGCTGCTCCATAACCTGTCCACCTGCTCTGAGCAGGCAGACAGACATCGCTGGAAATCAACCTGATCGAGTGCGATCGGGTTGATTGACACCCCCCTGCTGGCGGCCCATTGGCTGTGAGTCTGCAGGGGGCGGCGTTGCACCAGCAGCTCTTGTGAGCTGCTGGTGCAATGCTGAATACGGCGAGCGTATTGCTCTCCGCATTCAGCGAGGTCTGGCGGACCTTATCCGCAGTGTCGGATCAGCTCCGACAGACCTTGATAAATAGAGGCCATAGTGAAATGTGCACTTGTAGAACCCCTAGTCTGCTCCAGCCAGTGACTTAAGCATATGCATGTATGCATGTTTCTCACTTGTGGCCTCATATTGACAGGTGCACTTGTAAAACACCTTGTACGTTATTTTACTTTACACTAAAATGTCATTTTTGCAGACACAGCTTTCAAGACTGTGAGACAAAATAAATGGTGCAATAAATTACAACTTCATATTAAACAATGTATGGCATTTATTTGTTTCACATCAAGCTGTGAAATTTACCTGCCTTGTCTAAAAGTACTGTGTTTGACACCGCTGACGGTAAATCTGTTTCTGGCTCATTTCACTGCCCTCTAAGTCCCGCCCTGAAGATTACGCCAGTATCAGCGCTTAATTTGCTGCAGATGTGCTCACCCAGGCACAGGGTACAGTGATCTATTTACGCACTGCTCACTCAAACACATCTGTATCTTTACGCTGAGCAATATACTGTGCACTTTATTTCTCCTTTTTCAAAATGTTTATTGCAAATAATTAAAACAAATGATTATAGAAATAGCCACATTTATATACTGAGTAATAAATCCCCTCAATCTTCAAGACTAAGATTCAGGTGAGGTTTTGACAATCATTATTTTAACAGAAAAAATTAATACTCGCAATATTTTTTTACTTTTTTGTTGATATTATAAATATTTAATAGAGGAAACATCAAATACAGGATAAAGAATATTTCTGCACTTGAACAATACCTTATTATTATTATTATTATTATTATTAGATCCTGATCACCAGCTTCTCTGGCTGTATGTAAAGAAATAGAAAACAGACAGTTTCATCGTTGCACTAAACTAAGCAGTGGGTTACAGAAATCCTTGCAATAAGTATTATTCATCATTTAATTTGTTCAGGGTCCAATGCTATCTGGGGGCCTGGGGACTCTACAAAAGAGTAGCTTTTCCTTTAAAGTGTTGCTAGGAGACATATTCTCTAGCACCAGACTAGTTTATTGCCTAGGGTCAGTAGATCACTTCATGTGACAGAAGAACTTAAAGGGACAGAAAATCCATGTTTTTCTTTCATAAGTCAGGTAGAGCATGCAATTTTAAGCAACTTTCTCATTTACTCCTATTATAATTTTTTTCTTTGTTCTCTTTTCTATCTTAATTTTAAAAGGCCGGAATGTAGGCTTAGGAGCCTGCTAATTTGTGGTTCAGCACCTGGGTAGCGCTTGCTGATTGGTGGCTACATTTAAGTTTGGTAGTGTTAGCTCTGTTATCTAGCTGCAGGTAGTGACTTCACTGAGAATTTCTCATTTGGCAAGAGAATTTGTTTAAAGTTTTAACACAATCTGTTTTCTTTTTATATTCACTTTAATTTAACATATATTTTACTAAAGGAGCACTGTCTTATATCTCTATAAATATAAATATTAGCATCAAAATCATATATTGTATCATATTCAAACATATCTAGCGCCCCCTACTGTGTATTTTAGTACACATTTTTATACAACTCAGTCTGTTTTTGTTTTATCTTATAAATATGTTCAGTTTCATGGTAGGTTTAGTTTAGACCTGATATTAAATCATTTTAGGGGAACTGATGTTTTTATTTATTTATTTTGGTAAAACAAGTTTAATAGGTACTATGAAATGCTAATTAATATGAAAGGATCAGACATATTCGGCTAGATTCCGAGTTTTGCGTTAGGCTTAAAAAGCAGCGTTGGCCGGTCCTAACGCTGCTTTTTAAAGCCTGCTGGCATTACGAGTCTTGAAGGTACAGGCTCACCGCTCAGTTTTTTTGCCAGACTTGGAAATACCACAAATCCACTTACGTAAATTGTGTATACTCTTTTTTTAATGGGACTTGCATAGCGCCGGTATTACGAGTCTGCCAAAAAGTGAGCGGTACACCCTCTCCTGTCAAGACTGGTAACGCATTCTAAAGTCAGTAGTTAAGAGTTTTACACTAAAACGCCGTAGCATAAAACTCTTAACTAAAGTGCTAAAAAGTACACTAACACCCATAAACTACCTATTAACCCCTAAACCGAGGCCCTCCCGCATCGCAAACATGTAAAAAAAAAAATGTAACCCCTAATCTGCCATACCGGACATCGCCGCCACTATAATAAATATATTAACCCCTAAACCGCCGCACTACCGCCTTGCAAACATTAGTTAAATATTATTAACCCCTAATCTGCCGTCCCTAACATCGCCGACACCTACCTACATTTATTAACCCCTATTCTGCCGCCCCCAACGTCGCCGCCACTATACTAAAGTTATTAACCCCTAAATCTAAGTCTAACCCTAACCCCCCCTAACTTAAATATAATTAAAAGAAATCTAAATAAAAATTCCTATCATTAACTAAATTATTACTATTTAAAACTAAATACTTACCTATAAAATAAACCCTAAGCTAGCTACAATATAACTAATAGTTACATTGTATCTACCTTAGGGTTTATTTTTTATTTTTTACAGGCAAGTTTGTATTTATTTTAACTAGGTAGAATAGTTATTAAATAGTTATTAACTATTTAATAACTACCTAGCTAAAATAAATACAATTTGACCTGTAAAATAAAACCTAACCTAAGTTACACTAACACCTAACACTACACTATAATTAAATTAATTCCCTAAATTAAATACAACTCAAAACAATGAAATAAAATTAGCTAAAGTACAAAAAAAATCCCCACTAAATTACAGAAAATAATAAACTAATTCTAAGATTTTTAAACAAATTACACCTAATCTAATCCCACTAACAAAATAAAAAAGCCCCCCCAAAATACAAAAAAGCCCTACCCTACACTAAATTACAAATAGCCCTTAAAAGGGCCTTTTGCGGGGCATTGCCCCAAGTAATCAGCTCTTTTACCTGTAAAAAAAATCCAATCAGCCAATAGAATACTAGCTCAATCCTATTGGCTGATTGCATCAGCCAATAGGATTTTTTCTACCTTAATTCCGATTGGCTGATAGAATTCTATCAGCCAATCGGAATTGAAGGGACGCCATCTTGGATGACGTCATTTAAAGGAACCTTCATTCAGTGTTAGCCGTCGGATGAAGAGGATGCTCCGTGTCGGATGTATTGAAGATGGACCCGCTCCGCGCCGGATGGATGAAGATAGAAGATGCCGTCTGGATGAAGACTTCTGCCCGTCTGGAGGACCACTTCGCCCGGCTTGGATGAAGACTTCTCCCGGCTTCATTGAGGACTTTGGCCCGGTTGGATGAAGACTTCTCTCGGTAAGTTGATCTTCAAGGGGTTAGTGTTAGGTCTTTTTAAGAGGGTATTGGGTGGGTTTTAGTGTAGGGTTGGTTGTGTGGGTGGTGAGTTTTAATGTGGGGGGGGGGGGATTTGTAATTTTTTTTACAGGTAAAAGAGCTGATTACTTTGGGGCAATGCCCCACAAAAGGCCCTTTTAAGGGCTATTTGTAATTTAGTGTAGGGTAGGGCTTTTTTTATTTTGGGTAATATTTTCTGTAATTTAGTGTTTGTTTTTTTGTAGCTAATTGTATTTAATTGTAGTTAATTTAGGGAATTAATTTAATTATAGTGTAGTGTTAGGTGTAATTGTAACTTAGGTTAGGTTTTATTTTACAGGCAATTTTGTATTTATTTTAGCTAGGTAGTTAGTAAATAGTTAATAACTATTTAATAACTATTCTACCTAGTTAAAATAAATACAAACTTGCCTGTAAAATAAAAATAAACCCTAAATTAGATACAATGTAATTATTAGTTATATTGTAGCTAGCTTAGGGTTTATTTTACAGTTAAGTATTTAGTTTTAAATAGGAATTATTTAGGTAATGATAGTAGGTTTTATTTCGATTTCTTTTAATTATATTTAAGTTAGGCGGTGTTAGGTTTAGGGTTAGACTTAGGTTTAGGGGTTAATAGCTTTAATATAGTGGCGGCGATGTTGGGGGCAGCAGATTAGGGGTTAATAAATGTAGGTAGGTGGCGGCGACATTAGGGGCGGCAGAGTAGGGGTTAATAAGTATGATGTAGGTGGCGGCAGTGTCCGAAGCGGCAGATTAGGGGTTAATAAATATAATGCAGGTGTCGGCGATGTCGGGGGCGGCAGATTAGGGGTTAATAAGTGTAAGATTAGGGGTGTTTAGACTCAGGGTTCATGTTAGGGTGTTAGGTGTAGACATAAAATGTATTTCCCCATAGAAATCAATGGGGCTGCTTCAAGGAGTTTTACGCTGCTTTTTTGCAGGTGTTAGACTTTTTTCAGCTGGCTTCCTATGGGGAAATCGTACACGAGCACGTTACACCAGCTCACCGCTGACTTAATCAGCGCTGGTATTGGAGTGCGATAATTAACAAAATTTTGCTCAACGCTCACTTCTTGTCTTTTAACGACGGGTTTGTAAAAACCCCTAATACCAGCACTGTAGGTAAGTGAGTGGTGAGACAAAACTGCTCGTTAGCACCGCATAGCCTCTAACGCAAAACTCGTAATCTGGGCCATTGTTTGTATTAGATGTATTTGTATTATTTTCACTAGGGGGAGCAACTGCAAGAAGTTGTATAAAAATATGTTTAGCTCCTCTAAGAACCATTAGATTTGTTTGATTATTGTTATTTTCCCATCTGTACTTAAATAGTTTGGAGACACTTCTGATTACACTTGATTAAGGATGGATAGCCCAAAGAGGGCCAGAAAACAAGTGGAACGTTCATTTTTTATTTGACTTGTGCACTAAAAAATATTGTGGCAGCATTACAGCATATATTACAGATTTAGAGGCCTAGTTATCAACGTGTCTACTTACCTGCCTTCGTCGGCCCAATACGCCCGCCTAAGCTTGCCTACCATGTGGACCTGAAAAATCTCGCCAAAGTTATCAATAAAGCTGTCAAAAAGCCGCGCACCAAGTACGGGGCGATGAGCAGCGGACTGTGAGAGTTATCACTCATCCAATCTAGCTGCTCTTCGGCTTTTCTACAGCTTTATTGATACCCCTGTCACTAAGCACCCACACTAACTATACTGTTCTACCCCCTATACCGGCGCCCCCCGCAACTAAATAAAGTTATTAACCTCTAAACCGCCGCTCCTAGACCCCGCCGCGACTCTTATAAATATATTAACCCCTAAACCGCTGCTCCCGGAGCCCCCCGCCATTCTAATAAACTGATTAACCCCTAAACCGACGCTCCCGGACCCCGCTGTCACCTACATAATACCTATTAACCCCTATCCTGCCCCCCCTATACCACCGCCACCTATAATAAATTTATTAACCCCTATCCTGCCGATCCCGTACCCCGCCGTAACTAAATAAATTGTTTAACCCCTAAACCGCCGCTCCCGGACCCCGCCGCAATCTATATTAAACTTATTAACCCCTAATCTGCCCCCCCTACACCGTCGCCACCTATAATAAATTTATTAACCCCTATCCTGCCCCCCTACACCGCCGCAACTATAATAAAATTATTAACCCCTAAACCTAAGTCTAACCCTAACCCGAACACCCCCCTAACTTAAATATTAATTAAATACATCTAAATATTATAACTCTTATTAACTACATTAATCCTATTTAAAACTAAATACTTACCTTTAAAATAAACTCTAATATAGCTACAATATAAATAATAATTATATTGTAGCTATCTTAGGATTTATTTTTATTTTACAGGCAAATTTCAATTTATTTTAACTAGGTACAATAGCTATTAAATAGTTATTAACTATTTAATAGCTACCCAGTTAAAATAAAGAGAAATTTACCTGTAAAATAAGTAAGTTACAATTACACCTGACACTACACTATCATTAAATAAATTATTCCTATTTAAAACTAAATACATACCTGTAAAATAAACCCTAAGATAGCTACAATGTAATTAATAATTACATTGTAGCTATTTTAGGATTTATATTTATTTTACAGGCAACTTTGTATTTATTTTATCTAGTTAGAATAGTTATTAAATAGTTATTAACTATTTAATAACTACCTAACTAAAAGAAATACAAAATTACCTGTAAAATAAATCCTAAGATAAGTTACAATTAAACCTAACACTACACTATCATTAAATTAATTAAATAAATTACCTACAAATAACTACAATTAAATACAATTAAATAAACTAACTAAAGTACAAAAAATAAAAAATAAAAACATTTAAAAAATATTACAACAATGGGGGACTTCCGGGTGGCGGCCCTCTTGATGGTCGCACTGAGCTTCAGCTCCTTAAACTATCTCCACAAACTACTAATTTAGAAGCATATGCTGAGTATTACTTTGCCTAAAAGACTGGAGAGGTTTATGTGAGGGCGACCTTGTTTGAAGTTATAGAAAAAAAATAAGTTACAAACATTTTAAAAATATTACAACAATTTTAAGCTACTTACACCTAATCTTAGCCCCCTAATAAAATAATGCCCTACCCTATTCTACATTAAAAAGTTAACAGCTCTATTACCTTACCAGCCCTTAAAAGGGCCTTTTGCGGGGCATTCCCCAAAGAATTCAGCTCTTTTGCCTGTAAAAAAAAAATACAAACCCCCCCAACATTAAAACCCACCACCCACATACCCCTAATCTAACCCAAACCCCCCTTAAATAAACCTAACACTACACCCCTGAAGATCATCCTACCTTTAGCCGTCTTCAGCCAGCCAACCACCGATGGAACAGAAGAGGAGATCCGCAGTGGCCGAAGTCTTCATCCAAGGGGCGCTGAAGAAGTCTTCCATCTGACTGAAGTCATCATCCAAGGGGCGCTGAAGAAGTCTTCCATCTGACTGAAGTCATCATCCAAGGGGCGCTGAAGAAGTCTTCCATCCGATTGAAGTCATCATTCAGGCGGTGTCTTCAATCTTCATCCGATCCAAGATGGCGTCCCTCAAATTCCGATTGGCTGATGGGATTCTATCAGCCAATCGGAATTAAGGTAGGAAAAATCTGATTGGCTGATTAAATCAGCCAATCAGATTGAAGTTCAATCGGATTGGCTGATCCAACCAGCCAATCAGATTGAGCTCGCATTCTATTGGCTGTTCCGATCAGCCAATAGAATGCAAGCTCAATCTGATTGGCTGTTTGGATCAGCCAATCCGATTGTACTTCAATCTGATTGGCTGATTTAATCAGCCAATCAGATTTTTCTTACCTTAATCCTATCAGCCAATCGGAATTCGAGGGACGCCATCTTGGATGACGTCACTTAAAGGAACCGTCATTCGTCGTTCAGTCGTCGGTGGAAGAAGATGGCTCCGCGTTGGCTCGTTTGAAGATGGCTCTGCTCCGCTCCGGATGGATGAAGATTGAAGACGCCGCCTGAATGATGACTTCAATCGGATGGAAGACTTCTTCAGCGCCCCTTGGATGCTGACTTCAGTTGGATGGAAGACTTCTTCAGCACCCCTTGGATGAAGACTTCGGCCGCTGTGGATCTCCTCTTCTGTTCCATCGGTGGTCGGCTGGCTGAAGACGGGTAAAGGTAGGATGATCTTCAGGGAGGTAGTGTTAGGTTTATTTAAGGGGGGTTTGGGTTAGATTAGGGGTATGTGGGTGGTGGGTTTTAATGTTGGGGGTGTGTGTTTTTTTTTACAGGCAAAAGAGCTGAATTCTTTGGGGCATGCCCTGCAAAAGGCCCTTTTAAGGGCTGGTAAGGTAATAGAGCTGTTAACTTTTTAATGTAGAATAGGGTAGGGCATTTTTTTATTTTGGGGGGCTTTGTTATTTTATTAGGGGGCTTAGATTAGGTGTAAGTAGCTTAAAATTGTTGTAATATTTTTTTAAAAATAGTTTTTATTGAGGTTAAAGTCACAATACAACACCACTATATATCAAAATATGCATGAATACAGAAGAAAAAAGAAAAAATACACAATATGCACATTATTAAACACATAGTCATTTCTGTTTCATCACAGAATAATCCAACCAAATAAGAAATAAGCTTAACCTCCCTTTTTCAATTTTAGAACAACATAAAATATAAAAGTACTGACATATGAAAGTGGATAAATGTACAGTCTAAATTATTGAGAACTATGCAAATATTATTATCCATCATCAAACTGAATATTCTATACGCCAGCATACAAAATATCTCAAGAAAATATTAGTTTGAACGCGGTATGTTTCATGGGAAACCGCACAGGAATGCACTAGCATTATCACATACATAGAATATAAGAGCACTGACATATAGAAATGGACAAATGTACAATCTATATTGTTGAGAAGTATGTAAATATTATTATCCATCATCAAATCGGACACTCTATATGCCAGTATACAGAAAAGGAAGGAGGGGGGGGGGGCAAAGAATATGAAACATCCTCACATGTGCCAGAGTATAACACATGCCGGGGGGGGGGGGGGTAGGAAACCAACATTATAACAAGAAAAACAAAAATGAGCAGGCTTTCGTAATGTCCATCAACCTGAGGATTACTATATGCTTATTACATTGTGTATACGGGCGGCAGTCAGAGAAGACATTACCTCTAAATAAATTTGGAAATGATCTCTAAGCTGGAGTAATATATTTAAATATAGGGCATATTAGTTCAAGACAAAAGTGTGACTGAAAATATTCCCTTGAATGTTTATATCAGTTATAAGCAAATTTTATACATTACCCCAAAACAGACTATATCAAGTATTGCTATTATTCAATATCAAGTTAGTTATCTGAGAATGCTCTGACCTTAGAAATATATAAACAGGGGAGCACCTATCAAGCACTCAGGACCATGTCAACCCTGGAAACAAAGCTGACCAGAATACCTGGAACTATGTTGCCAAACCTTTATTATGGATACAAAAAATATATATATATATATATAAATGTGCTGGTACCTAAGGTACTATAGAGTTCTAACTGTTGTAGAGACGAGGTATGAACTAAACACCCCTATTAACTAAAAGCACCTCTAAATCAAAAATACCCTCAAAGTGGCACAATCAACTAGCAAACTATAAAAATGACAAGGCCAAGTCTATAATTATAGAAAGAAGGTGTTACCATACACATTGCCCTAATTTATGGGTAAGAGAAGCTTAATAAAAGCTAAGAAGCAAGTTTGGAACACAAAAATAGTATCTGTACTTCTATTAGGGGCACAGAGAGACAAAAATCAAATATACTCACAAAAATGGGCAATGTAACTAAATCATCATTACAAATAGCAGCCTAGTGTTGAGTGGATTACAGACCTTAATCAACTATGGTTATTACAACTCAGGAGGTATAAGTAACAAGGAGCCCAGCAATTATGAAAGCAGCTATGGAGTCTCAGAACTGCAGATCTGTATAGAAATGTGTCCGGCAAGTGCCATGCAGGTTTAATATAGATACACATGAAATGCTTTGGAAGCAGGCTAAGACTCCCCTCTAGTGGTGAAATTAAGCAACAACAACTACTGTCGATGGGCAACAGTGAAACAGTAACTAAAAGCCACAATTCATAAGATAGGTCTGTGCCGCTTTGTAAATATTTAAATACATAGGCATCCAAGACATTTATCTCTCTGATACCCCCATGACAAAGTAACAGATAGTCTAGGTATAGCAGGATGGTCCAAATGCAGACTAAAATATGGCAGAATTATAAAAAGCACATGTAAATAACAGCCTAATGTGAGGGAGAGCGTTCTATATGAATAAGTTACCATCCCCACATATAAAACATATCCAGAGTGAGTATAAAGATCTCCATGAGTGGTGCCCCATCATTCAAAGGATCGTTTCTTAAGCAAACAAGACAGGTATTTACATGCGCATTGCAGATACATAAGTGCACATGTAAGGTTCCACACATATGGGGAGAATATATATGATAGGTAGCAGGCACAATTACAACTATTTGCTTAACGCAGTACATTATTCTCAAACATTCAAACAAAGGAATATAATGAAATAGGGAGCGCAAAGGAATAGAAAAAACAAGGAAATAACTAGCATTTTATCTTGCCTAAAATTACTGGGTGTGACTGTAATACTTCCTTATAATAGATAAGTAATATTGGTAATCGATTCTTCTAGCAGGCAGGTATATGTATGAGACTCTGACATTTATATATAATAAAACCTAACCAGTTATAAGAAGAGGTGAAGTTGCGCCTAGCTATTCTGTTCAGTCCATTATAAAAAGACTATTAATCTATCCTACACTAAACTAAGACAATAAAGATTCTATTATACAGAATACTATCAGACGATTGTTGTAGTATAAAGTTTCTGCATCCCTTGACATGTTTTGGATTAGGTTAAGCGAGAGTCATGTGGAGAAAAATAACTTAGCTAAAGGACATAAGGATGGCAAAGTGCTCTCCATACAATTAACATTAGGCAACATAGAATATATATGGGGTGAAATGTGGTTGAGAGAAAGTGAGGACATTCTAGAACCGCTTGGAAAGTCTCAGACTAAAAGTCTTCATTCACTAATAAAAGTAGGCAATTTCCAGACCTATGCTAATAACTGAGCAGAGATAACAAATGACTGTAATAAGCACAGTGTAACCGGTCGTGTATCTTAAGCATCAGTCCTGGAACCTCCGCTTTACTCATCCAATACCATGCCTTACTATTTGGGGAATACTCTCTATGGTGGTGAGAAGCCCTGAACAATTGGGACGCCTGCCCCTGAGAGTGCACTCCCGCAAGCGTCCTGCTGTCATGTCCTTTCTGGATTCAAGAACGGAACCAAACCCTCTGTTTATTATGTCCCCAGTGAGATTGTAAGCCTGGGGCCAGTAATAAGCAGGGATCTCACCATATCGCTGAGTGAACTTTGTGGTTGCTGAGAATATATTTATCTGGCTCGCTGATATGCCTCCGATTGTAGCTTGTGTATTCCCAGGGGAGTCAATCATTTTCATAGAGGCAGAGGAGGTCTCCGCTCTCACAGGGGTTGTAAATCCACGATGAGCTCGAGTAGCAGATGAAGACGCATTGGAATACACATCCTCCTGATCTAATGCCAAGGTAGTCTGAGGTTCTTTATGCGCAGAGAGCATTGCAATCGTTAGGCTACCAGGGTGGGGACTATTGTGTGTAACTGTTACTGTAGTTTTACACTCGCAATCACACTCTTTTGTTGGCGGTTCCAGGGTATCAGGCTGCTTACCATCGGTCTGTAATGGGATTGAGAGGAGTTTACAAAGCTCTTTCTCTAGGCTCTGGTAGGAATTTTGTATCGCTTGGGTAAGCGCATATTTCCATCTGTCAACAGCCTCCATTTCAGGGTAGGTTCAGACGGATCCGTATATTAGCTTAGTCTGCAGATGCTCGGTCAGAATAGGTGGTCCCCCCTTTAGAACAAAGGTAATAGGCAGCAACTGAAGACAAGGACTGCGCACACAAGGCACAGCTAGTTTTGAGGACGTTATTGAGGCTTCAATTATAGGGGAAGGCCTCGGTATGTATAGTCCGGTACTGAGGGCAATGAAGCCGCGACTCAGTCCAAAGCCCTATAACTTCAAACAAGGTCGCCCTCACATAAACCTCTCCAGTCTTTTAGGCAAAGTAATACTCAGCATATGCTTCTAAATTAGTAGTTTGTGGAGATAGTTTAAGGAGCTGAAGCTCAGTGCGACCATCAAGAGGGCCGCCACCCGGAAGTCCCCCATTGTTGTAATATTTTTTAAATGTTTTTATTTTTTATTTTTTGTACTTTAGTTAGTTTATTTAATTGTATTTAATTGTAGTTATTTGTAGCTAATTTATTTAATTAATTTAATGATAGTGTAGTGTTAGGTTTAATTGTAACTTAGGTTAGGATTTATTTTACATGTAATTTTGTATTTATTTTAGCTAGGTAGCTATTAAATAGTTAATAACTATTTAATAACTATTGTACCTAGTTAAAATAAATACAAAGTTGCCTGTAAAATAAAAATAAATCCTAAGATAGCTACAATATAATTATTAATTACATTGTAGCTATCTTAGAGTTTATTTTACAGATAAGTATTTAGTTTTAAATAGGAATAATTTAGTTAATAAGAGTTATAATATTTAGATGTATTTAATTAATATTTAAGTTAGGGGGGTGTTAGGGTTAGGGTTAGACTTAGGTTTAGGGGTTAATAATTTTATTATAGTTGCAGCGGTGTAGGGGGGGCAGGATAGGGGTTAATAAATTTATTATAGGTGGCGACGGTGTAGGGGGGGCAGATTAGGGGTTAATACGTTTAATATAGGTTGCGGCGGGGTCCGGGAGCGGCGGTTTAGGGGTTAATCAGTTTATTAGAGTGGCGGTGGGATCCGGGAGTGGCGGTTTAGGGGTTAACATATTTATTATAGTGGCGGCGGGGTCCGGGAGCGGTGGTTTAGGGGTTAATAAGTTTATTAGAGTGGCGGTGGGCTCCGGGAGCGGCGGTTTAGGGGTAATACATTTATTTATTTGCGGCGGTGTAGGGGGGGACAGATTAGGGGTGTTTAGACTTGGGGTACATGTTAGGGTGTTAGGTGTAGACATCTCCCATAGGAATCAATGGGATATCTGGCAGCAGCGAACATGAACTTTCGCTATGGTCAGACTCTCATTGATTCCTATGGGATCCGCCGCCTCCAGGGTACGCTGAAAACCAGGTACGCTGGGCCGGAAAAGTGCCGAACGTACCTGCTAGTTTTTTGATAACTAGCAAAAGTAGTCAGATTGTGCCGAACTTGTGTGCGGAACATCTGGAGTGACGTAAGAATCGATCTGTGTCGGACTGAGTCCGGCGGATCGAAGTTTACGTCACTAAATTCTACTTTTGCCGGTGTGTAGGGCTTAATAACTTAGGCGAATCAGCCTCGCCACAAATACTCTGTGGAATTCCAGCGTATTTGAGATTGACGGCTTGATAACTAGAGGCCTTAGAGTCAAAAGGTGCTTTAGGAATATTTTAAATTCCTATGTTCCTCACACTAGAAAACGTTCTTTTTATTTTTAAATAGAAATTCCTTTATATTTGTTTATTTTAGATATTTATCTATACTTTTTTAGCTATATGAATATATATATATAACTATTTAACCCCTTAAGGATCAGACCATTTTTCAATTTCTTACCCTTAAGGACCACAGCACTTTTCCATTTTCTGTCCCTTTAAGGACCAAGGCTATTTTTAAATTTCTGCGGTGTTTGTGTTTAGCTGTAATTTTCCTCTTACTCATTTACTGTACCCACACATATTATATACCGTTTTTATCGCTATTAAATGGACTTTTTTTAAAGATACCCTTATTTTCATCATATCTTATCTTATAATTTACTATTAAACAAAATTATAAAATATGATGAAAACAATTGAAAAAAAACACACTTTTTCTAACTTTGACCCCCAAAATCTGTTGCACATCTACAACCACCAAAAAACAACCATGCTAAATAGTTTCTTTTATAAAATTAGCGCTAGTTACATTGGGACACTGATATCTGTCAGGAATCCCTGAATATCCCTTGACATGTATATATATTTTTTTAGTAGACAACCCAAAGTATTGATCTAGGCCCATTTTGGTATATTTCATGCCACCATTTCACCGCCAAATGCGATCAAATAAAAAAATGTTTTCACTTTTTCACAAACTTTGGGTTTCTCACTGAAATTATTTACAAATAGCTTGTGCAATTATGCACAAATGGTTGTAAATGCTTCTCTGGGAGCTTGAAGGGTTAATTTTAGCTTTAGTGTAGTGTAGTAGACAACCCCAAGTATTGATCTAGGCCCATTTTGGTATTTTTCATGCCACCATTTCACTGCCAAATGCGATAAAAAAAAAAAATGTTCACTTTTTCACAAACTTTAGGTTTAACACTGAAATTATTTACAAACAGCTTGTGCAATTATGGCACAAATGGTTGTAAATGCTTCTCTGGGATCCCCTTTGTTCAGAAATCCCACCCCCTGATCCCTCCCTGACCCCTGCTGTGTAGGATCCCCCCTTATCCCCCAACCTCCCTGATCCCCCTCAAACAGCTCTCTAACCCTCCCCTCTCTACCTTATTGGCCACCATACAGCTGCCAGTACCCAATTTACTAACACATTTGGACTTTTTTTGTAAAAAATATAAAAAAACTATTTTTTATAGTGTAGCTTCCACCCCTCAATACACCGCCCCTCCCTCTCCCGGATCCCTTTCCAAAACATTTTTCCCCCTCCCTCTCCCCTTTCCCACCTTCTGCCGATTAACCGTTAAAAAACTTGATGACTGCGCGCACTCCTGAGCCCCACCCCAGCCTCCGTGCACGATTACAGACAGGAACTGGAAGTCGCACCAGCGATGTTCCGCCCACCCTCCTCCCTGCTATTGCTCCCACCCACCAATTATCAGCACCACCGCTGGGGCATGCTACTCGTGGGGCATGCAGAAATAGCGCAATCTCGCAATTTTGAGAGAGATTGCAGCAGAGAGAAGGGATTTAAAAAAAGAACATTTATTTTCTATGTGAAGAACATGGGAATTTAAAGAATTTTTATTAAAAAGAAAACACTAAAACATATTAAAAAAATATTAAACAACGATATGGCATGTTTCAAGGTATTTGACTGGGAAGGGCTCAAACGTGTGTGTATATATATATATATATATATATATATATATATGTATGTATATTCTATGTATGTGCATATATGTGTTTAAATGTGTATATATGTATGTATGTGTTCACATACATTGTTTACACATATAAACACATAAATACACATATATACACATGTATAGACATACAGTATATAGATGTAAACATACACACACGCACACACACACATATTGGAGCCCTTGGTAGTCAAAAACCTTGAAATATACCATATCCCTTTTAAATCATTTTTATTAATATTATACTTTTTTAATTAAACAAGTGTATATAAAGCTGGACAGATAGTTCAGCTTGCTAAAGCACTGTAGCTGAGCTCTGTAGCAACCCAAGGGTTGCAGGTTCGATCCCCGGCGAGGTCCACTCAGCCTTTCATCCTTCTGAGGTCGATAAAATGAGCAGCGCCTTGAGACCCTTATGGATGATTAGCCGCGCTTTACAAGTACCCAATACATATATATGAGTGCAATAGTTTATTTTCTTTTGTGCGTCATTCCTTATACTTTACTGCAGGTCTCAGATTGTGCTAAATATTCTAGCTCAGTTTTCACTTTCACTTAAGCACAACCTATAACTTTCAACTTGTAATATGAACTCTATTTAGCACGTTTGCGATATTCATTGAAAGTATAGAATGCGCTAGAGCAATGTTGGCCGCGCTAACCCATATCTGATAAATGAGATTTGCTATAGACTTGTAATATCAGGTTGTGCGGTAATGTTTGCGCAGTCAATCGATACTACTTATCCCAACGCTGCTCTGCTTGTAATCTGGCCCAATGTGTTTTATCATGAGTCCGTAGGATATAATAAAAGCTTGTTAGACATACAGTGCAACAGGATTTGGATTTATTCACATACATTATTTGCAGAAGCCCACATCTGTTATCATTGTGTTGAAGCTAAGTGCTGTGCTCCCATAGGAGTTTGTAGCGTACATTCATGGTCAGTCACGTAGTATTTCATGTTAGTAAAGTTTTTGGTATTTTTTTAAGAGTCTTCATTATAACATCTCTTCTCCTCCTTAGGTTTCCGTGTTTACCAGGTAGATGGCGAATACCCAGAGAGCTCCCACATGGTTTTAGACCATGAGACGTATATTCTCAATCTGACAGAAGCCAACGCAAAACCAAAAGAAGAGCCCAAATGGATATTTCTTTATAGTGCTCTTAGGACATATGGTATGAAATCTGCATATCCAGCGGACTGGGATGACCTTGTGATGAGATTACTGAGTGATGATCAGCTCTTCCAGACATTCTGGTTCCTGCACCACAAGGGCCACGTGGATGAGGTATGCCATGATACCTGCAAGACCACTCTATTGTGCAGCCTTCAGACTGGAAGATCCAATGATCCACAGCTTTGTCGTAATCTAAGAACCCCAGGGAAGCCTTTCTGGAAGCGGCCACAATTGTGCTGACGGAGGCAGGGTTTATAATAAAGTAGCTAGATATTTCCCAAATGTCTTGGACAAGAAACTGAGTCATGAGCAGTTCTTGACTTGGATCACAGAGACTTCTAATCCTTACCCACAATATAATGCCTTCCGCAGTTATGTGTGAAGTGAGCAAGGAGGATCCAGAAATAAGTCTTCCTATTTACAGTGCCTACTGACCATGGTATACAGTCCTTACTGACCATGGTATACAGTGTTTATTGACCATGGTGTAGAGTCTCTACTGACCATGGTGTACAGTGCCTATTGATCATGGTGTACAGTGCCTACTCGCCATGGTGTCTTCTGCATGTATTATATTTGTAGAATTATTTCACTTGGCCACAGCTAAGGACACATTTATTTAAAATGAATGAATATTACCACCTAATTTATAAGAATCTGAGTAAAAACTACTATAAAGTTTTAAGAATATAGTGTATATGCAGAAGTTCTTATAAGACTTAAAGCAACAAGTAACCCTCAGCCGGCTATCTGGAGAATCCGGGATGAATTTGATGTAACTCACATTTCTCTGATAACTTAATCTTCTTCAGGTGTCACATTATTCCCACTGCTGCTTGAATATTCTATGGTATTTTAAGAAATATATCTCAGGATTTTTGCTGTGGCAGAGCTAGCACTCACTTTATGTCTTGTACAATTTATTCATCTCTCAGGCAGACTCAGAGAGGTGGGACTATGATGAAACAATCGGAGGCAGAGCTGGAAATATGGGCAGGTTATGAGTGTGTTCAGCTGTGCTCCACTGCTACATTTCCACATTATTTATCTTTTTAACTATTTTTTTTTTATTCTATTTTGTTCTCTTTTCTCTGTAACATCTTCCCCCTGAGCCGGTTTCCTGGTGTGTGACTGTTGACCCCTTGAGTTGACAAGTATCGTCCCCTTTCAAGCATTGATTACCCTTAACAATTTACTATAAATGAGACTTGTTCTTTGGTATATTTTGGCCACAGCCTTTCATTAAATAACCATTTAAATAGAACATAAATAAATAACTCTTTATAACCACATATAATTATATTAACTGGAACCAGCTAGAACACACCCCTGAAATGCTAGTCCCATTTTAAATCTTCATCCTCCATTAACTTGTTGACCAGGCAGTACTTTATTACCTCAACTTAAAATAAGTCCGTTATTTTACCCATAGCTCCAAGGAACCTGCTCTCCCACCCCGTGGGGAGGTTAACCCATTGGTTTATTGCCGTAGTCAACTTGCTTACATGAGGGGACTAACACCACCATCGCTGTGACAAATATAAAAAACAAAACACTGAAATATGGGGAGGGAGGGCAACTTGCTGCCTGCTCTAACTTTTTCTTCTTTGAAGATGGCCGCCACTCCTCTCTCTTACCCCATGGCCTAAATAAGACCCCACCCCTTTGATGTCATGGAGACTATCTCCTCCCATGAGTCAAAGGCCCCCTCCCTCTATACTTTGCTTCGTCCAGGGGCTGACTTTATTTGTGATTATTGTTTTTATTTATTTATACACAAATGTTATATTTATCCATAAAACAAGCACTGAATGACGCTGACTTTACACCACTTATGATCCTTTATCTTTATTCTTTTCTTTAGTGTCAGTGAGTCTGTCCATCATACATTTCCCAGAATGCACTGTGGTTTTGTGATGCTTCTTTAAGTTTCTTAAAACATTGTACTTATCATGTGATCACTGATGCAAGGTCAAAATTCTGACATCTACAAGATATTCTCTCCAGTCTCTCTGGAAGTTAAATTCTAAAGAAAGGTGCAGCAATAAACAAATGAACACATTGCACTGTGTTTTATTGCCCATCATGAGATGTTTTATGGAGAATCCAACTTGAGTTTTATGTCCCTTTAAGAGGCTTTTTAAGTGGTGATTGATTTTGTGCGGCAGTGTATACAGTAGATGCATAACAATGAATTGAATGCTCCTTGAGATTATTTTATTAAATGAACCAAGCCCAGAATCGTCTGCACATTCACAGTCACAAAGCGTCCTCTTGTCTGGTGAGATATGTAATTGTTACTACTGAACCTCTTTACTATACTTAGCTATAATTAGCTTGTGCTGACAGTTTAGGGCACAGTGTTTGGTCTTAATCATTTTGATTTATTTTATTAATCAATAAAAATGTTTAAATTATTAGTGATTTTGTTTTTTATTCATATTATCATTTGTAATATGTACTGGGGCCCACAGGCTGTGTCTAGCATACTGTGGCATGGGACCATAGATTTCCATCACAGTAGACCTCATGTCATATATAATCTTGCAGTTTGATATTTAGTGGGAGGCCTACCTTGTGGTATATCACAGTTGGCATGCTCCTTGCCATTAGCGGAATACCTCAGTTAAAGGCAATGTGTAGGTGTTTTGCAATACTGCATATTTTGGCGCAAACTGCAAAACAAAAACATTTGCCATGGCTTCTGTTTTGCAGCTTGAGTATGGGATGAGAACATTTGAAATCAACAGTAACATGAAGTTGGCATGGTGATTGCTCAGCATTTTCATGGCTAGTAACAAGACACCCTAGCATCATGCATGAGACACAACTGTGCCAAATATGTCTGCCTGGTGGGGGAGGAGATTAAGTATCTGTATTATGTAGTGTACGTTAGATGAAAAGTAGGCAACAAGAAAAAACAAGCTGAGGCCACAAGCTGTAGTGAAGTTTGGTTTATTCGCTGTGCCAAATAATCACAATGCGCACATGCGCTTCATTAGAGCCTCAAACAAGACTGAATGACTAGTACTGTTACTTATTACATAGTTGGGATATAATTACAGGCACCAGACAAGGACTTTGTTGTATAGGATGCATATACCTTACAGATAAGACATCCTTGACTTCAAACCACAAGCAATCTTTTGGAGAGGACACTTTGGCCCCTATTTAAGAAAGGTCTTGTGGATCAGGTCCGTAAGACCTCGCTGAATGTGGAGAGCAATACGCTCTCCGTATTCAGCATTGCACCAGCAGCTCACAAGAGTGGCTGGTGCAACACTGACTCGCGGCCAATAGGCCGCCAGTAGGGGGGGTGTCAATCAACCCGATCGTACTCGATTGGGTTGATTTCTGGTGATTCCTGTCCGCCTGCTCAGAGCAGGCGGACAGGGTTATGGAGCAGCGGTCTTTAGACCGCAGCTCCATAACTTGTGTTTCTGGCGAGTCTGGCCCCTATTTAAGAAAGGTCTTGTGGATCAGGTCCGCAAGACCTCGCTGAATGCGGAGGCCGCCAATAGGCCGCCAGCAGGGGGGTGTCAATCAACCCGATCGTACTCGATTGGGTTGATTTCTGGCGATTCCTGTCCACCTGCTCAGAGCAGGCGGACAGGGTTATGGAGCAGCGGTCTTTAGAGAAGACTCGCCAGAAACACGGGCCCACAAGCTCCCTATGGAGCTTGTTAAATGGGCCCCTTTATCTATATCATTGTCAGTGGTTATATACGTCATAAGAGCCATTATCACTTACATATCCCAATATGCGCATTGTATGAGATTTATGCATTTGTTGTTTAAGTATTGTGTACGTTAGATGGCTTTGTGATCCAAAAAAATATCAAGAATGATATCTTAATGAATGGCAGTAAAACAACTTCATTTAAAAAAAGCATATTTTGACATAATTGGATTGTTTCCCATTGGAGGATTTGCACCCACAGGAAGCTACCATGTGAGTTTAGAAAAACTAAAATGAACTATCTCTAGAGAAGAGAACATGGAAGACTTTTAGTACAATTAACTAGCATATCCTACACCCTAGGGTCACACAGGGTAGCCAGCATGTAGTGAAGGCTGTTGTTAAGCAATTCACACAAACAACTACTCCTTCAGCTTCTTCATGAAAGAGGCTACTATAGCATAAGGCCTATCACTAAGCAGGGCCTCATGGTGATTAATAAAGCTGTTGAGTTTGTTGATCAGGTAAGGAAAGAGCAGTAACAAAACAAGAGAACAATTTATCTCAATAAAAGCCGACCTGCGCATAAGGTAAATAATAAAAAAGGGCTCCCCATTTAACAGGATGAATCAGGATGTGCACAAACTCACAGGGGCCTATTTATGAAAGGCCTGTCGGACATGATCTGACATTGCGGATCATGTCCGACAGACCTCGCTGAATGCGGAGAGCAATATGCTCTCCGCATTCAGCATTGCACCAGCAGCTCTTGTGAACTGCTGGTGCAACGTCTCCCTTGCAGTGGGTTGTCAATCAACCTGATCGTATTCGATCGGGCTGAATTGTGGCGATGTCCGTCCGCCTCCTCAGAGCAGGTGGACAGGTTATGGAGCAGTGGTCTTTAGACCGCTGCTTCATAACTGGTGTTTCTGGCGAGCCTGAAGGCTCGTCAGAAACACGGGGCTTCAAGCTCCATACGGAGCTTGATAGATTTGCCCCCTAGTGTCAAACCTAATGCCAGTGCAATGGAGCCCAAACGATATGCGTATAAGCTAAGTAGCATCCACTATGCGGATGGACAAAAAGACTCACCCATCTGCTACCGCAGCTCTACCTCTTGCTGGAAACCGAGACATAGCAGACTCAACAGGCTGTCACTAGCATCAAGGAAACCACAGCTCCGGTGTGGATAAAAGCCTTGCGCCTTCATCCTCACTGTCTTTGTGGGCTGTCTCTTCTGGGTATGACATTATCCAGTGGGCGTTTTGGGCACTGGTGAATGGGAAGGCTGCTTCATTAAAGTGCTACTTCTATGAATCCAGAAGGGTAAATAGCCGAAGTGTGGGGAATACGAGTCCAGGGCAAGAAAAAGGACTCCTCATAGTCCATAAAGCAAAAAGTGAAAAAAGGGAAGCCTTGGAATAGGAAAGTGTAAAAATGCTCCAAACTTTATTAGACACAATAGGCTAAAAATTGCCAATACAGGATACTCAAATCGCAGGACTAAGAGATCCTACGTGTTTCGGCAGGTGCAGTAATCATAGATCTAATTAGACTCAATGCAGTGCTGACTTAAAAGGTAACCCCTTCACATCTATTGGCAAAAATGTAAGTAAAAACACTCCCACTTATTCCCTTTCATAATTTAAAGGCATACACAGTGATAGTAAATAACAAATACAGAAATAAGTGGATACCTGATATAAATATACAGTCTAAACAGTTGGATATAAGAATTATTGATAACATAGTAACATAGTAGATAAGGTTGAAAAAAGTCTGAAGTCCATCGAGTTCAACCTATACAAATCTAAAATACTTACAAAAGCTCCAGTTAAGCTTAAATAACCCCACTAAAAGGTGACCCATTTAATACTAGCAATCATATCCATGAATTTTGTTTATATACAGAAATGTATCCAGACTATTTTTAAATGCATCTATGGTATTGGCATTCACTACCTCCTTTGGTAATTTTATTGCTCTTACAGTGAAAAAACGTTTCCTTTGGAGGAGATTAAATCTCCTTTCCGTCAACCTTAAATTATGTCCTCTTGTCATAAACAATTTTCTTGGAATAAACAGAGCTTCTGCCATCTCTGTATATTCGCCTTGAATATATTTATATAAAGTAATCATGTCACCTCTCAAGCCCCTTTTTTTTAAAGAAAACAGACCCAGTTTGGCTAGCCTCTCCTCATAGGTTAATTTCTCCAATCCCCTTATTAGTTTTGTGGCCCTTCTCTGAACTTTTTCTAGTTCTGCAATATCTTTTTTAGCGATCGGTCCCCAGAACTGCACTCCAAACTCAAGGTGAGGTCTTACCAGAGCTTTATATAGTGACAGAATTATGCTTTCCTCCCTTGAATCAATTCCTCTTTTAATACATGCTAGTATCTTATTAAAGAAAAAAAGGTTTGTTCCAAAACCCAGTTGCAAAAAAGTCTGTGATGCTGACACTCAGGTTATATAAAAGATATAAACTTTATTTAGGTAATCCATAGACATACAACTGGACACCAAGATTAAAACAAGGGTGAAGACAGTGTTTGACCGGTTTCGGTCCTCAGACCGTAGTCATAAACCTAAAATCCTGCAACATGTGCATGCTATTTAAAACAAATAGGCTGCTCTCATTGGAGAAACTCAACACACCCTAAATTAACCCTTTAGTTACTTGGCTGAAATATGAGTGTAAATATAAATATAAGCATACTAATATCTTCTCATCATAACTGTTGATGCTGTAAATAAATGGGTGTAAGTAAAACCATCCAGTAAGACTTAACCCAAAATAGTAGATAAGAGGTATGCTAATATTCTCTGTGAGATTAATCTCATACATACTGTGCTCACAAGTGGACTAATTTGTCTCATATGGAGCACAAACATTGTTGAGCTGCTTTAAAAGCAAATAGTCACCAAACATACCAATATTTAGGGGATACTCGTAAATGCATAAGGCAGTATGCAGCAAATATATTAATAGAGTATATGTATTCATATTATGGGGAGTAATTATGGCTGAATATAATTTAAAATTTAAACTGAATGTAGCTCAAACAATGAAGGGGAAGAGATAGTACACAGTGTACAGCAAAAAACAAAATATAAATGAGCAGACATACAATAGATGTTAAAAAATTATTATAAAGCAAAAATTGTTATAAAGCAAAACAAAGTATAATTCCAAGACAATATTTGCTGAAAGCAGACTAATAGTTCACAGCCAACACTGCACAGAATATTATACATTAATTAATTAAATGTGTTTGTGTGCATAACATGGAAACTTCCTGTTTTAACAAAATAACATGATAGCATAATCCCACATAAGAAAATGTATAAATTTACATATTCAAACACTATAGATACAAGTACAAGATCTCCTCCCCCAAAGAAATCAATGCAATATTCAGCGTAATATAATATTGACCATGTTAGTTATAGCTTTTCATATCAATATGTGGCAAAAGAGGGTCTGGAATTGACACATAAGTACATAACCTTCTCAGTATTGCCACAATAGCCCAAATAACCCAAATAACAATAGATAATATCAGATGACCTAATTGTAAGATGTAAGTCAATGGTATATTGAATATTGGGGTCCGTGGTATAATGGATGTTAGAACCCTAACATACTGAGATGGCCGCATGCTATTTTAGCAGTGCCAATAGTTAATGATATCAAACTCAGAGTTGAATCCCACAAGTAGCAGGCTACCAAGTCTATGGATCCAGTATATCTCTTGTCTCGATAATATCTGGAATTTATCACCACCATGAGGGGGTCTCATAACCTGTTCGATAGCCTGCCACCTGAGGGATCCAACATTACCCCCACTACACCAACACCAGGGACAATTTCCAAGGGGAGTCCAGTAATGTTTCAGATGCCCAGGTTTTTCACTGGGCCCCCAAACAACCGAGGGGAGGGGGGGAGAGGCCAGACCCTGCCATCCCCAGGAGTGGACAACACACACAGATATCCGGTGAGGGGCAACAGGAACACACAGAGGCAGAAATACCAATAATAGATAATTAAGTGATCAACCTATCTTCATATAGCCTCACGGACTCAGAGAAGAGAGTCCTCTGGTATGGTTTGGGCTTTGTTCCCTCACGAGACTTTGACTTATTCCAACCATATTGGATGTCAATTGTTGAGGGTGTTGTTGAGAGTACCACACAGATAGAAACTAGTGTCAATTATGATGATCTTGCCTTCACAGACATCTGTTCGTTAAGAATTTGGAAGACCTCTCTTATGAGAACAGGGACTAGTTTCATGTTGATAAAATATCTTGCAGAATGAAATCTAGGTCCAATTTCTACCCCATACAGGCCAGAGGCAAAAGCCTAGAGGTCTTCCATAAAAGGGTAGTTGAAGATTTAACTGCTCTATCGCAACAACATGGCAGGAGTCAGCCTAATGAGAAAGGAAAGGGAAGCTCTGACTAGTCTGCAGAATAATGATTACATTATCATTAGACAATCTGACAAAGGAGGAAGTGTGTGTGTCCTGGATAAGGAAATGTATGTGCAAGAGGCACATAGGCAACTCCAAGACCCCGAAGCCTACATTACTCTAGGGAGAGATCCTACCACACAGTATCGAGCATTACTCAAGGACCTATTGGATGATGGTTTGGAGATGGGCATTACAGGAAGACTTTTGATTGTCTTCTTGTTGATAATCCAATAATGCCCATCCTCCACCATCTCCCAAAGGTCCACAAAAATCTCTCAGACGTCAGAGGAAGACCCATAGTGGCAGGAATAGGCTCGTTGTTAGAGCCCCTATCCAAATGAGTGGACCAATTTTTACAGCCACTGGTGCATAATTTGCCCAGTTACTTGAGAGACACTACACATACTCTATCAAGTTGGAAAAAATTGTGTGGAAACAGGAATATAGTTGGATAACCATTGACGTGGTCTCCCTATATTCCTCAATACCCCACAAATTTGGTATTGAGGCCATCAAATTCTTCCTAGATAGATATACTGGGTATTCAGATGAGCATAAGGATTATGTTCTTAGAGTAATAGTGTCATGATTATGTCAAGATATGTGAGGAAGTATGTCAGGATGTGAAACACTGCAATGATATAAACTTTGAATGGGTGAACTAGTATCCTTATTCTAGCAGGACCACTCAGCCTCACACCATACCTCGAATTCTGTAAGACTTAACTTATTAGAATTCTGTTATGCTCATCGTACTGAGGGTCTCTTCTGTAGGGATACAGAGAGATACGGAGCCTTCACGCAACTTAGAAGTTATGTAAGCAGTGTACACAAATAGGCAAAGGTAGTTTGTAGTTGAAGTGTATTAAATCCTTTGGCATAAGGAATATCATACACACATCTCATACAGGATAAAATATATACAATATTCATACACACCCGCAATCACACATGATATAGATATATATGTTGCAGGATGAATGTCACAATGCTCTGGTTTGATATGTATATGAATACTTGGTAAACTTAGGTAGCGTATGAAAATAATGCTTAATATGATACTGATCAAACAATGAGGAGAGGTTTATATCTCAATTAGGTGATACACAACTAAACAGTTTGGCAGCAGATGAATTGAGCTGGAGAGTGACACAGAAATCAATATTGAGAATATTTGCCTTAAGCGCTATAAGCATGTCTCTTGGGAGGAAGTCTGGATATCACCTGTAGGCAGTATTTAGTATGTGTATATTGCAGTCCGTAGTACAAGTACATAGGCAAGTATAATTCTGATTAACAGATACAGACCAGGATCTGGAGAAATACCAGGTAAGTTTAGCAGAGTAAGTTATGGTGCTGCGACAGGGAAACACAGCTTGCGATGAGAGAGGAGCACACGCTGAATCTGCAGGGCCGGATGCCGGGTCTGACGTCACACGCTGAACGGATCAGCAGAGGAACCGGCAAAAAGAAACAGCTTCAAACTTTCAAGGAGGGTAGAGAAGGTATTTCCCCAAATACCTAGATGAACGAACAGGGTCTTTTGACAGGAGAACTCACAACCTAGTGAGTAAGGAAAACAAGGATCCGAGCAGAGCAGCAGGGATAGGCTAGGTGTCTTCACAGGCTCTTGAGGTGAACAAGTGCAACAAATTACCAAGCATAGATTAGAGTGAGGAGGAGCCTTAAATAGGGGTAAAGTAATTGAGACTTAAAGGAACAGTACTAAGTCCTAACAAAACCCTGACAGGACACCCCCCTCAAGGAGCCGCTCAGAGGATCAAGGACCAGGACGGTCGGGGTTCCTTCGGTGAAACAACGACAGAAGACGTGGAGCAGACACATTGGCACAAGGCTCCCAGGAGTCCTCTTCAGGACCAAACCCCTTCCAACTAACCAGGTACTGAAGTTGATTGCGAAGGATTCGGGAGTCCAGGATGGATTCAATTTCATACTCCATATCATCCCCCCCCCTGCGGAGGTGGCGATGAAAACTGCTGTTCACCCCTGACCATGCCATAGGGTTTCAAAAGGGAGACATGGAACGTTGGGTGGACCCTTAAAGAAGTGGGCAAGAGTAAAGTCACTGCATTAGCATTGATTACTTTAGTAATTTCATAGGGCCCCAAATAAAGTGCAGCCAATTTCTTGGTTGGAATTCGTAACCTGAGGTTCTTTGTGCTTAACCAAACCTTATCACCAACTTTGTAGTCAGGGGGTTTTGAACGACGTAGATCGTAATGGTATTTCTGCGAAGCTTGAGCCTCCTGTAAAACCAATTTCAAAGAGGCAAATCCTTTAGCAATGGTATTCACAAAATCAGTGACAACAGGCATAGGGGAGTCACTCAAGGAAACAGGGTTATATGTTGGATGGAAACCATAATTCACAAAGGCCTAGATTTGGAGTTCGGCGGTAGCCGTCAAAACCAGCGTTAGAGGCTCCTAACGCTGGTTTTAGGCTACCGCCGGTATTTGGAGTCAGTGATTAAAGGGTCTAACGCTCACTTTTCAGCCGCGACTTTTCCATACCGCAGATCCCCCTACGCCATTTGCGTATCCTATCTTTTCAATGGGATCTTTCTAACGCCGGTATTTAGAGTCATTTCTGAAGTGAGCGTTAGAGCTCTAACGACAAAATTCCAGCCGCCTGAAAATAGCAGGAGTTAAGAGCTTTCTGGCTAACGCCGGTTCATAAAGCTCTTAACTACTGTACCCTAAAGTACACTAACACCCATAAACTACCTATGTACCCCTAAACCGAGCTCCCCCCACATCGCCGCCACTCTATTTAAATTTTTAACCCCTAATCTGCCGACCGCCACCTACGTTATACTTATGTACCCCTAATCTGCTGCCCCTAACCCCGCCGACCCCTGTATTACATTTATTAACCCCTAACCTGCCCCCCACAACGTCGCCGCCAGCTACTTAAAATAATTAACCCCTAATCTTCCGACCGCAAAGCGCCGCCACCTACGTTATCCCTATGTACCCCTAATCTGCTACCCCTAACACCGCCGAACCCTATATTATATTTATTAACCCCTAATCTGCCCCCCTCAACGTCGCCGACACCTGCCTACACTTATTAACCCCTAATCTGCCGAGCGGACCTGAGCGCTACTATAATAAAGTTATTAACCCCTAACCCGCCTCACTAACCCTATCATAAATAGTATTAACCCCTAATCTGCCCTCCCTAACATCGCCGACACCTAACTTCAATTATTAACCCCTAATCTGACGACCGGAGCTCACCGCTATTCTAATAAATTGATTAACCCCTAAAGCTAAGTCTAACCCTAACACTAACACCCCCCTAACTTAAATATAATTTTAATCTAACGAAATAAATTAACTCTTATTAAATAAATTATTCCTATTTAAAGCTAAATACTTACCTGTAAAATAAATCCTAATATAGCTACAATATAAATTATAATTATATTGTAGCTATTTTAGGATTAATATTTATTTTACAGGCAACTTGGTATTTATTTTAACTAGGTACAATAGCTATTAAATATTTAAGAACTATTTAATAGTTACCTAGTTAAAATAATAACTAATTTACCTGTAAAATAAATCCTAACCTAAGATATAATTAAACCTAACACTACCCTATCAATAAATTAATTAAATAAACTACCTACAATTACCTACAATTAACCTAACACTACACTATCAATAAATTAATTAAACACAATTGCTACAAATAAATACAATTAAATAAACTAGCTAAAGTACAAAAAATAAAAAAGAACTAAGTTACAAAAAATAATAAAATATTTACAAACATAAGAAAAATATTACAACAATTTTAAACTAATTACACCTACTCTAAGCCCCCTAATAAAATAACAAAGCCCCCCAAAATAAAAAATTCCCTACCCTATTCTAAATTAAAAAAGTTACAAGCTCTTTTACCTTACCAGCCCTGAACAGGGCCCTTTGCGGGGCATGCCCCAAGAATTCAGCTCTTTTGCCTGTAAAAAAAAAACATACAATACCCCCCCCCAACATTACAACCCACCACCCACATACCCCTAATCTAACCCAAACCCCCCTTAAATAAACCTAACACTAAGCCCCTGAAGATCTTCCTACCTTGTCTTCACCATACCAGGTTCACCGATCCGTCCTGGCTCCAACATCTTCATCCAACCCAAGCGGGGGTTGGCGATCCATCATCCGGTGCTGAAGAGGTCCAGAAGAGGCTCCAAAGTCTTCCTCCTATCCGGCAAGAAGAGGACATCCGGACCGGCAAACATCTTCTCCAAGCGGCATCTTCAATCTTCTTCCATCCGGTGCGGAGCGGGTCCATCTTGAAGCAGGCGACGCGGATCCATCCTCTTCTTCCGTTGTCTCCCGACGAATGACGGTTCCTTTAAGGGACGTCATCCAAGATGGCGTCCCTCGAATTCCGATTGGCTGATAGGATTCTATCAGCCAATCGGAATTAAGGTAGGAATTTTCTGATTGGCTGATGGAATCAGCCAATCAGAATCAAGTTCAATCCGATTGGCTGATCCAATCAGCCAATCAGATTGAGCTCGCATTCTATTGGCTGTTCCGATCAGCCAATAGAATGCGAGCTCAATCTGATTGGCTGATTGGATCAGCCAATCGGATTGAACTTGATTCTGATTGGCTGATTCCATCAGCCAATCAGAAAATTCCTACCTTAATTCCGATTGGCTGATAGAATCCTATCAGCCAATCGGAATTTGAGGGACGCCATCTTGGATGACGTCCCTTAAAGGAACCGTCATTCGTCGGGAGACAACGGAAGAAGAGGATGGATCCGCGTCGCCTGCTTCAAGATGGACCCGCTCCGCACCGGATGGAAGAAGATTGAAGATGCCGCTTGGAGAAGATGTTTGCCGGTCCGGATGTCCTCTTCTTGCCGTATAGGATGAAGACTTTGGAGCCTCTTCTGGACCTCTTCAGCACCGGATGATGGATCGCCAACCCCCGCTTGGGTTGGATGAAGATGTTGGAGCCAGGACGGATCGGTGAACCTGGTATGGTGAAGACAAGGTAGGAAGATCTTCAGGGGCTTAGTGTTAGGTTTATTTAAGGGGGGTTTGGGTTAGATTAGGGGTATGTGGGTGGTGGGTTGTAATGTTGGGGGGGGGGGTATTGTATGTTTTTTTTTTACAGGCAAAAGAGCTGAATTCTTGGGGCATGCCCCGCAAAGGGCCCTGTTCAGGGCTGGTAAGGTAAAAGAGCTTGTAACTTTTTTAATTTAGAATAGGGTAGGGAATTTTTTATTTTGGGGGGCTTTGTTATTTTATTAGGGGGCTTAGAGTAGGTGTAATTAGTTTAAAATTGTTGTAATATTTTTCTTATGTTTGTAAATATTTTATTCTTTTTTGTAACTTAGTTCTTTTTTATTTTTTGTACTTTAGCTAGTTTATTTAATTGTATTTATTTGTAGCAATTGTGTTTAATTAATTTATTGATAGTGTAGTGTTAGGTTAATTGTAGGTAATTGTAGGTAGTTTATTTAATTAATTTATTGATAGGGTAGTGCTAGGTTTAATTATATCTTAGGTTAGGATTTATTTTACAGGTAAATTAGTTATTATTTTAACTAGGTAACTATTAAATAGTTCTTAACTATTTAATAGCTATTGTACCTGGTTAAAATAATTACAAAGTTGCCTGTAAAATAAATATTAATCCTAAAATAGCTATAATATAATTATAATTTATATTGTAGCTATATTAGGATTTATTTTACAGGTAAGTATTTAGCTTTAAATAGGAATAATTTATTTAATAAGAGTTAATTTATTTCGTTAGATTAAAATTATATTTAACTTAGGGGGGTGTTAGTGTTAGGGTTAGACTTAGCTTTAGGGGTTAATACATTTATTATAGTAGCGGTGAGGTCCGCTCGGCAGATTAGGGGTTAATAAGTGTAGGTAGGTGTCGGCGACGTTGAGGGGGGCAGATTAGGGGTTAATAAATATAATATAGGGGTCGGCGATGTTAGGGCAGCAGATTAGGGGTACATAGGGATAACGTAGGTTGCGGCGGTTTACGGAGCGGCAGATTAGGGGTTAAAAAAAATATGCAGGTGTCAGCGATAGCGGGGGCGACAGATTAGGGGTTAATAAGTGTAAGGTTAGGGGCGTTTAGACTCGGGGTACATGTTATGGTGTTAGGTGCTGACGTAGGAAGTGTTTCCCCATAGGAAACAATGGGGCTGCGTTAGGAGCTGAACGCTGCTTTTTTGCAGGTGTTAGGTTTTTTTTTCAGCTCAAACAGCCCCATTGTTTCCTATGGGAGAATCGTGCACGAGCACGTTTTTGAGGCCGGCCGCGTCCGTAAGCAACTCTGGTATCGAGAGTTGCATTTGCGGTAAAAATGCTCTACGCTCCTTTTTTGGAGCCTAACGCAGCATTTGTTTAAACTCTCGATACCAGAGTTAAATTTATGGTGCGGCCAGAAAAAAGCCAGCGGAGCGTTAACAGCCCTTTTACCGCCGAACTCCAAATCTAGGCCAAAGAATGGTGTTGTTTTGGTAGATGAATTAAGTGAATTATTATGGGCGAACTCGGCTGTTGCCAACAAAGCATGCCAATTGTCCTGTTCTAATGTGCAGTAACAGCGGAGATATTGTTCTAATGATTGATTAGTCCTCTCTGTCTGCCCATTTGTCTGTGGATGGTATGCAGTGCTTAGTCTTTTAGTGATGTTAAGAGAACGACATAGCTGATTCCAGAATCTAGAGGTAAACTGTGTACCTCTATCCGTGGTGATTGTATCAGGTAGACCATGTAGTTTTACTATATTGTTTAGGAATAATGCTGCAGTTTCTGAAGCTGTTGGAAGACCTCTATGAGGTAGAAAGTGAGCCATTTTAGAGAATAGATCTACCACCACTAAAATGGTATTGTAATTTTGAGATGGTGGTAGATCAACAATAAAATCCATTGCAATGTCGACCCATGGTCTCTCAGGTATAGGTAAAGATAGAAGGTATCCATACGGACGGATATGGTGATGTTTCCTAGTAGTACAGACTAGGCAGGTTTGAACAAACTGAGTTACAGTGTCAGTCATCTTAGGCCACCAATAAGTCCTCATAAGCAGATGCACAGTTCTGTGGACTCCAGGATGACCTGCCAGGGGTGAGTCATGAGCATTGGCAATCACCTCATCTCTGAGAGCTGGTGGAATATATAATCGGTTGCCATGATAAAACAGATCATCATTATGTTTACTTACATCAAGTTGATTTAGAGTAGGATCCAGACTTTGTTGTTCTTTTAAAGTAGATTTGAAGTTCTTTGTTAGACATATGAATCTGTCTTGAGGTATAATAGACTGTGGAACTTCCAAGTTAGGTGGTCTAGGGTCTTTTCTGGATAAGGAGTCGGCCTTAAGATTTTTTGACCCTGGTCGGTAGGTAATCACATAATCAAAACGCGAAAGAAACAGACTCCACCGTACCTGTCGAGAAGTCAGAGTTTTATTGGACTTCAGATACTCTAGGTTACGATGGTCTGTAAATATGGTGATGGGATGGGTTGTACCTTCAAGAAGGTGCCTCCAGAATTCCAGAGCTGATTTAATGGCAAGAAGCTCTTTATCTCCGATGCCATAATTGATTTCAGCAGAACTCATGACTCGGGAGTAGTATGACACCGGATGCATGGGTTCGCTTTGAGAGGGTCTCTGAGAGAGAACAGCCCCTATAGCATACTCTGAAGCGTCAACCTCAAGCGTAAAATGACATCTGGGGTCTGGGAATTGTAGAATAGGGGCTGAAATGAACTTGCTTTTGAGAGTGGTAAAGGAATCCTCAGCTTTCTGATTCCATAGAAATTTAACATCTTTCCGTGTTAAAGTAGTTAGAGGTTTAACAATATGGGAGAAGTTCTTAATAAATCTCCTATAGAAATTCGCAAACCCAAGGAATCTTTGGATCTCCTTCTTACTAGTTGGAGTAGGCCAGTTGGTGATGGCTTCAACTTTACTAGACTCCATAGAGATGCCATTAGGGGAAATGCAATAACCCAAGAAGGAAATAGTGTTAGTGTTAAAAAATACATTTTTCTAACTTTGCATATAAACGATGAGCCCTTAAACGATCTAAAACTTGTTTTACATGTGACAAATGGTTCTCAAAAGTGTCAGAATAAACAAGAATGTCATCTAAATATATGACAATGCAAACATCTAATAGGTCGTGAAAAACATCGTTTATAAAACACTGAAATGTCGCTGGGGCATTGCATAAGCCAAACGGCATAACCGTGTATTCATAAAGTCCGTACCGTGTACGGAAAGCTGTTAACCATTCATCCCCTGCCCTCATCCTGATCAAATTGTAAGCACCTCTGAGATCAAGTTTGGTATAGATGGTGGCACCCTGTAAACGTTCAATTAGTTCAGGAATGAGAGGCAGGGGGTATCTGTTCTCAAAAGTGTCAGAATAAACAAGAATGTCATCTAAATATATGACAATGCAAACATCTAATAGGTCGTGAAAAACATCGTTTATAAAACACTGAAATGTCGCTGGGGCATTGCATAAGCCAAACGGCATAACCGTGTATTCATAAAGTCCGTACCGTGTACGGAAAGCTGTTAACCATTCATCCCCTGCCCTCATCCTGATCAAATTGTAAGCACCTCTGAGATCAAGTTTGGTATAGATGGTGGCACCCTGTAAACGTTCAATTAGTTCAGGAATGAGAGGCAGGGGGTATCTGTTCTTCTTTGTACATTTATTTAACTGTCTATAGTCAATAATGGGGCGAAGACTACCATCTTTGTTTTTTACAAAAAACATGGCTGCCCCTGCTGAAGAAGTAGAGGGCCTAATAAACCCTTTTTTCAGGTTCTCATCCAAATACTCTTTTAAATGAGCCAACTAAGGTTGTGACAAAGGGTATATGTGCCCAAATGGAATGGTACTACCAGGTATAAGATCTATAGGGCAGTCATAAGGTCTATGGGGCGGCAATGACTGTGCCTCAACCTTGTCGAATACATCCGCATACTCATCATAACATTTAGGTAGAGTCTGCTCAGTTAAGTGACAGAGGGTATGTGAAGCAAAACAAAACTGCTTGCAAAACTGTGATGTAAAGGTAACAGAAGCATCCTTCCAAGATATAGAAGGGTTATGTTTAATTAACCATTTTAAACCAAGTATCATGGGGTATACCGAAGTAGGGAGCACATCAAAAGAAATCAACTCTGTATGACCGGAACCTGATATAACAGTAATAGGGATAGTGTGGTGTGTAATAGGACCGGAACTAAAGAAAGAGCCATCAACCAAACGGATAGCCAGTGCAACACTCTTTTTTATTAGTGGGATATTATTATTTATGACAAAAGCAGTATCCACGAAATTCCCAGAAGCTCTAGAGTCAATTACGGCCTGAACGTTTATCTTCAAGTGATGCCACTGTAAAGAGAGAGGCAGTGATAAGTGTGATGTTACTTTATTAACCATATTGAGAGCATGTTGACTCAGTGGTGTCTTACCCTTTTTCTGTCGAAGGAGTGCAGGACAGTCCCTGACAGTGTGGTCTTTTTCTGCGCAGTAGAGACACAAATTGAGTAATTTACGTCTGGCTTTCTCTTCTGGTTTTAATGGACCTCGAATAACAGCTACATCCATGGGTTCATCTGTGGACCTAGATGGCAAAGTGGAAGGGTAGAAATGGTATGTAGAATGCTTCTTAGTACTAGAGTCGACAGTAGATTTTTCAGACTTTCTTTCTCTAAGTCTTCTATCAATTCCTATGCAGAGAGTCATTAGGGTTTCCAGATCATCAGGAATGATACCTCTTGCTAACCCATCTTTTAATGCATCACAGAGGCCATGACGGAACTGGTTCCTCAGTGCTGGGTTATTCCACAAGGTATCGGGTGCCCATCTTTTAAAATCCGTTATATATTCTTTAACAATTCTTTTCCCTTGGCGTAGGGATCTTAACTTTGTTTCTGCTGTACTCTGTTTATTGTGGTCTTCATACAATAGGGACATTGCACTAAAAAAAGTATCCAGAGAATTTAAGATAGGATCATCATTCTCATAAAAGGCATTAGCCCAAGATCTAGCCTCACCTCTTAAAAAAGAGATGACAGTTAGGACTCTAATTCTGTCTGTGGGGTAGGATTTAGGCCTTAAAGTAAACAATAAAGTACATGAATTTCTAAAGTCTCTGTACATAGACCTATCCCCATAGAATTTGTCAGGAGGACTGACCACAGGCTCTGATGTACTTTCAGCAACAGGTGGTTTGCTAGCAAGATGATCATTTATAAACTTTCTGATATTTTGATTCTCCAGTTGTATCTCTCTCAACCCCTGGATCATGTTATCCATGCTCTGGGCTAGGGATCCAACCCTGTTTGCTAACACACTTATATCCATATTGCTGAATAGCAGTACACTATCTTTTTAAGGCTTGGTAATATGTCATGATTATGTCAAGATATGTGAGGAAGTATGTCAGGATGTGAAACACTGCAATGATATAAACTTTGAATGGGTGAACTAGTATCCTTATTCTAGCAGGACCACTCAGCCTCACACCATACCTCGAATTCTGTAAGACTTAACTTATTAGAATTCTGTTATGCTCATCGTACTGAGGGTCTCTTCTGTAGGGATACAGAGAGATACGGAGCCTTCACGCAACTTAGAAGTTATGTAAGCAGTGTACACAAATAGGCAAAGGTAGTTTGTAGTTGAAGTGTATTAAATCCTTTGGCATAAGGAATATCATACACACATCTCATACAGGATAAAATATATACAATATTCATACACACCCGCAATCACACATGATATAGATATATATGTTGCAGGATGAATGTCACAATGCTCTGGTTTGATATGTATATGAATACTTGGTAAACTTAGGTAGCGTATGAAAATAATGCTTAATATGATACTGATCAAACAATGAGGAGAGGTTTATATCTCAATTAGGTGATACACAACTAAACAGTTTGGCAGCAGATGAATTGAGCTGGAGAGTGACACAGAAATCAATATTGAGAATATTTGCCTTAAGCGCTATAAGCATGTCTCTTGGGAGGAAGTCTGGATATCACCTGTAGGCAGTATTTAGTATGTGTATATTGCAGTCCGTAGTACAAGTACATAGGCAAGTATAATTCTGATAGTAAATAAGTAACAGATACAGACCAGGATCCGGAGAAATACCAGGTAAGTTTAGCAGAGTAAGTTATGGTGCTGCGACAGGGAAACACAGCTTGCGATGAGAGAGGAGCACACGCTGAATCTGCAGGGCCGGATGCCGGGTCTGACGTCACACGCTGAACGGATCAGCAGAGGAACCGGCAAAAAGAAACAGCTTCAAACTTTCAAGGAGGGTAGAGAAGGTATTTCCCCAAATACCTAGATGAACGAACAGGGTCTTTTGACAGGAGAACTCACAACCTAGTGAGTAAGGAAAACAAGGATCCGAGCAGAGCAGCAGGGATAGGCTAGGTGTCTTCACAGGCTCTTGAGGTGAACAAGTGCAACAAATTACCAAGCATAGATTAGAGTGAGGAGGAGCCTTAAATAGGGGTAAAGTAATTGAGACTTAAAGGAACAGTACTAAGTCCTAACAAAACCCTGACAAATAGATTTTTTGCTCAAACATAATTTTTTCAAATTCTCCGATGTGTGCTATCTCCAGAGGCGTGGAACCGTGATGGGGGCTAAGTTTGCTCCCTCCTACGCAAACCTCTTCATGGGGTGGTGGGAGCGGTTCCATGTCTATGGAGATAGCAACATCTTTTCCTCCAATTTGGTCAGGTATATGAGATTCATAGATGACCTGCTGATAGTTTGGTCATCAGGGTTATCTGAAGCACAAGATTTTGTTAACTACCTGAATGGTAATCAGGTGGGTTTACAATTTACATTTGAATGGCACAAGACCACCATTCATTATCTTGATGTCACCCTTACCTCAGACCCCCTGGAGGGTAAGATTAATTCTACTCTGTACAGAAAGCCTATATCCGGCAATTCTCTACTACATGCCCAGAGTAATCACCCTGGGCATGTATTTAAGGGAATTGTCAAGGGGCAGTTTCTACGAGTGATGAGGATTTCCAAAGGGAGAGCAAGCTATTAACAGATCGTCTATTGGCCAGAGATTACCCTAGGAGAGTGATCAATAGAGCAAAGAAAGAAGTACAGCCAATAGAGAGAGCTCAATTGCTGGTCCCTAAGAGAGAAAAAGTAATAAATGCATCAGGTGAACCAAGAACAAACAGAAGCCTTTATTTATTACATCATATTCCAACCAGTACTACAAGGTTTGTGACATAATTAGGGGAAATCTTCCTATTCTAATGGGGGACTCCAAGTTATGCAGTTCCATTATGGATGGATGTCAATTCATCTATAAACGTAATTTGACATTGGGAAATATTTTATCTCCCAGTCTGTTAAAAATTAACCAGCCACAGAGCTCTTGGTTGCACTTTAGGGGTACCTTTAGGTGCGGCAAAAGAGCCTGTAAATCATGTGATCGTGTTCACATTTCCAGTACCTTTGTCTCTGCTACCTCGTCTGAGGTGTTTGAGACTAGGGGATGTGTGAAATGTTCGAGCAAATTTGTTGTCTGTCTAGTGGAGTGCACACTGTGCTGCCGGCAATATGTGGGCAGAACAACAAGGGAGGTGGGCACCCGGATCAAGGAAAATCTTGCACATATTAGCCATGATAGAGCAGTATCAGCTCTCTCCAGACACTTCCTGGAAACACATGGGGGTAATGTTGGATCCCTCAGGTGGCAGGCTATCGAACAGGTTATGAGACCCCCTCGTGGTGGTGATAAATTCCAGATATTATCGAGACAAGAGATATACTGGATCCATAGACTTGGTAGCCTGCTACCTGTGGGATTCAACTCTGAGTTTGATATTATTAACTATTGGCACTGCTAAAATAGCATGCGGCCATCTCAGTATGTTAGGGTTCTAACATCCATTATACCACGGACCCCAATATTCAATATACCATTGACTTACATCTTACAATTAGGTCATCTGATATTATCTATTGTTATTTGGGTTATTTGGGCTATTGTGGCAATACTGAGAAGGTTATGTACTTATGTGTCAATGCCAGACCCCCTTTTGCCACATATTGATATGAAAAGCTATAACTAACATGGTCAATATTATATTATGTTGAATATTGCATTGATTTCTTTGGGGGAGGGGATCTTGTACTTGTATCTATATTGTTTGAATATGTAAATTTATACATTTTCTTATGTGGGATTATGCTATCATGTTATTTTGTTAAAACAGGATGTTTCCATGTTATGCACACAAACACAATTAATTACATTAATTAATGTATAATATTCTGTGCAGTGTTGGCTGTGGACTATTAGTCTGCTTTCAGCAAATATTGTCTTGGAATTATACTTTGTTTTGCTTTATAACAATTTTTGCTTTGTAATAATTTTTTAACATCTATTGTACGTCTGCTCATTTATATTTTGTTTTTTGCTGTACACTGTGTACTATCTCTTCCCCTTCATTGTTTGAGCTACATTCAGTTTAAATTTTAAATTATATTCAGCCATAATTACTCCCTATAATATGAATACATATACTCTATTAATATATTTGCTGCATACTGCCGTATGCATTTACGAGTATTCCCTAAATATTGGTATGTTTGGTGACTATTTGCTTTTAAAGCAGCTCAACAATTTTTGTGCTCCATATGAGACAAATGAGTCCAATTGTGAGCACAGTATGTATGAGATTAATCTCACAGAGAATATTAGCATACCTCTTATCTACTATTTTGGGTTAAGTCTTACTGGATGGTTTTACTTATACCCATTTATTTACAGCATCAACAGTTATGATGATATTAGTATGCTTATATTTATATTTACACTCATATTTCAGCCAAGTAACTAAAGGGTTAATTTAGGATGTGTTGAGTTTCTCCAATGAGAGCAGCCTATTTGTTTTAAATAGCATGCACATGTTGCAGGATTTTAGGTTTATGACTACGGTCTGAGGACCGAAACCGGTCAAACACTGTCTTCACCCTTGTTTTAATCCTGGTGTCCAGTTGTATGTCTATGGATTACCTAAATAAAGTTTATATCTTTTATATAACCTGAGTGTCAGCATCACAGACTTTTTTGCAACTGGGTTTTGGAACAAACCTTTTTTTCCTTATTTACGTTGTGGATTACTGGGACTCCACTTCAGCGCACAAAAGTTCCTGCATACCCTGAAGGTAGCTGACAAGGGAGCTCCTGACACCGGATGCTGGAAGGAGGAGCTTAGGGGCCGAGCAGAGTGTGTGTGTAGCGAGGAGGATCAGTGAGGACGCTGGGACCGCAAGCCGCAAGCTGCAGCAGATTTCTTTAGGCACAAAAAGGATCACGCTCAATTGTGAGTATTTACAGAACTATGACTGTGCTGTTTTGCTTAAATCTTGCCTGTCAGTGGCAACGGAGAGAGTCAGGATCATTGGCTACAGCTAATTCCAGGCACAGCGTTGCTGGGACCGTGCCCAATTGTGAGTGTTAACAGGACTAATAGTACTGTTGATGGTGCTATTCATTTGTGTTCTGCCTGTCAGTTTTGGCAAAGTGAGCTAGCAGAGGGTGCTAGTGAAGTGAACAGCACTTTTTTCACCTTGGGAGGCATTGAAAATAAGTTTTCACTGTATTGCTGCCTGGTCAGCATAGAGTGATTGTTCTTCCCCCAGGTGCTGTTGTCATTTGGTCTCACATGCACACACTCATTTGGTATACACACGCACAAATATCATTGGAATACCTCATCATTTGCTTTGTGCAATTAGTACAGGATACAGTTTGAACAAGGGCTTGAATTCACATTTATCACAAGCAAAGCTTGTCTAATAAGGGATAAATATTATAACCCCAAACACTTTTTCCATTGCTTTATGTGATCTTTGGATTTCTTCCTTTCTGTAAGTTAAGACTGGCATTTGTACATATATCCTCCACACACATATAGCACAAGTTGTGCAAGTAAAAATATGCCCCCATAATAGCTCCTCTGCTATCTACTACCAACCCACAGCTCTTTGTTACAATCTTTTGTGCAGACTCTGGTATATTATTGCTCTTAATATTACTTAGTATCTTATTAGCCTTTGAAGCCGCTGCCCTGCATTGTGCACCCATCTTTAGCTTCTTATCTATTACTACTCCCAAATCCCTTTCCTCCTGTGTTTGGCTAAGTCTTGTCCCATTTAAATAATACGTTGCCTGCTTATTTTTACTTCCAAAATGTAGAACCTTGCATTTTTCCATATTAAATCTCATTTTCCATTTACTTGCCCATAGTTCTAATTTTTGCAAATTCCTTTGTAATGAGAGTTTGTCCTCCTCTGACCTAATGACCTTACTTAACTTAGTATCATCTGCAAAAATAGAGATGTCGTTATTTAATCCTTGCTCCAAGTCATTTATAAAAATATTAAAACGAAAAGGGCCCAGTACTGATCCCTGGGGGACGCCACTGATTACCTTTGTCCAATCTGAGTATGATCCATTTACTACTACTCGTTGCTCCCTATCTTTTATCCAGTTATTTATCCATGGCTAACATTTTCAGCTATTCCCAGTCCCTTAATTTTGTGCATTAATCTCTCATGTGGCACTGTATCAAATGCCTTTGCAAAATCTAAGTATATCACATCAACTGATTCCCCTTTATCTATATTTTTACTCACTTCCTCATAGAATCTAATTAGATTAGTTTGACATGAGCTATTTCTCCTTAAGCCATGCTGATTAGAACTCATAATCTTGTTTACATGAATATGCTCATCAATAATAATCCCTTATAATCCCTTCTAATATCTTCCCCACTATTGATGTCAGACTAACTGGTCTATAGCTTCCTGGATCATCCCTGCTTCCCTTTTTGAAGAGTGGCACCACATCAGCTTTACGCCAATCCTGGGGTACCATGCCTGAGGATAATGAGTCTTGAAAATTTAAGAGTAGAGGTTTGTCTATAACAGTGCTAAGTTCCCTTAACACCGTTGGGTGTATTCCATCTGGGCCTGGAGTTTTATTTACCTTAATATTATCCATTTTTTTCCTGATATCCTCTAAACATAACCCAGTTAATGGTATGGGCTGGCATGTTCTATTTTGTTCCAAAGTATCATCCAATGGTTCCTCTCTTGTGTATACTGAAGAAAAAAACTGGTTCAGTACCTCAGCCTTCTCCCTGTCATTATTTATCATGCTACCCACCACGCATTTTAATGTACCTATATTATCCTTCTTAGGTTTTTTGATATTTATGTACTTAAAGAACCTTTTAGGGTTAGACTTAGAATCCTTGGAAATTAATTTTTCATTTTCAATTTTGGCTAATTTGATTGCTTTTTTGCATGCTTTGTTACTTACATTCCTTATAAATATTGTATGTTGAGTCTGTACTATTTTCTTTTAATAATTTAAATACCCTGCGTGTTTTCCTAATTTCTCTTAACACATTTTTATTTAGCCATAACGGCTTTGATTTTTTATTTTTATTTTTATAACAATATGGTATTTGTTGATATGTATATTTATTTAACAAATTTTTAAATATTATCCATTTATCCTCTGTATTTTTATTAGAGAATACATGTCCCAATTTATATTATTTAATGATTTCCTTAAATCGTTGAATTTTGCTTTCTTGAAATTAAAAGTCTTACGCCTAGATTACGAGTTCTGCGTTAGCCTTAAAAAGCAGCATTAAGGGGTCCTAATGCTGCTTTTTATCTAACGCTGGTATTACGAGTCAGGCAGGAAAGGGTCTACCGCTCACTTTTTTTCCGCGACTCGAGGCTACAGCAAATCCCCTTACGTCAATTGCGTATCCTATCTTTTCTATGGGATTTGCCTAACGCTGGTATTACCAGTCTTGGAAGAAGTGAGCGGTAGACCCTCTACTGCCAAGACTCCAACCGCAAAAAAAAGTCAGTAGTTAAGAGCTTTATGGGCTAACGCCGGAACATAAAGCTCTTAACTACAGTGCTAAAAGTACACTAACACCCATAAACTACCTAGGAACCCCTAAACCGAGGCCCCCCCACATTGCAAACCCTATAATACATTTTTTTAACCCCTAATCTTCAGACCGGACATCGCCGCCACCTACATTATCCCTATGAACCCCTAATCTGCTGCCCCTAACATCTCCGACACCTATATTATATTTATTACCCCCTAATCTTCCGCCCCCAACATCGCCGCCACCTACCTACACTTATTAACCCCTAATCTGCCGACCGGACATCGCTGCCACTATAATAAATGTATTAACCCCTAAACCGCCGCACTCCCGCCTCGCAAACACTATAATAAATTTTATTAACCCCTAATCTGCTCTCCCTAACATCGCCACCACCTACCTACAATTATTAACCCCTAATCTGCCGCCCCCAACGTCGCCACTACTATAATAAAGTTATTAACCCCTAAACCTAAGTCTAACCCTAACCCTAACACCCCCCTAAGTTAAATATAAAATAAATAAAACGAAATAAATTTACTGTAATTAAATAAATTATTCCTATTTAAAAATAAATACTTACCTATAAAATAAACCCTAATATAGCTACAATATAACTAATAGTTACATTGTAGCTATTTTAGGGTTTATATTTATTTTACAGGCAACTTTGTATTTATTTTAACTAGGTACAATAGCTATTAAATAGTTAATAACTATTTAATAGCTACCTAGTTAAAATAATTACAAAATTACCTGTTAAAAGAGCTGATTACTTTGTAATTTAGGATAGGGTAGGGCATTTTATTATTTTGGGGGGCTTTTTTATTTTATTAGGGGGATTAAATTAGGTGTAATTAGTTTAAACTTCTTGTAATTTTGTTTATTTTCTGTAATTTAGTGTTTGTTTGTTTTTGTAATATAGTTTAGTTTATTTAATTGTATTTTAGTTTAGATAATTGTAGCTAATTTATATACACCTAGATTTAGAGTTTTGCGGCCGAAGGGGTGCGTTAGCTACGCGTCTTTTTTCTCTAGCGCTGCTTCTAAACAACGCTGGTATTGAGAGTTCTCTGAAGGGCTGCGTTAGGCTCCAAAAAGGGAGCGTAAAGGCATATTTACCGTCACTTCAACTCTCAATACCAGCGTTGCTTACGGTAGCGGCTAGCTGGAAAAACGTGCTCGTGCACGATTCCCCCATAGGAAACAATGGGGCAGTTTGGGCTCCTAACGCAGTCCCATTGTTTCCTATGGGGAAACAGTTTCTAAGTCTGCACCTAACACCCTAACATGTACCCCGAGTCTAAACACCCCTAACCTTACACTTATTAACCCCTAATCTGCCGCCCCTGCTATCGCTGACCCCTGCATTACACTATTAACCCCTAATCTGCCGCTCCGGACACCGCCGCAACCTACATTATACCTATGTACCACTAATCTGCTGCCCCTAACATCGCCAACACCTATATTATATTTATTAACCCCTAATCTGCCCCCCCAACGTTGACGCTACCTTACCTACACTTATTAACCCCTAATCTGCCGACCGGACCTCGCCGCTACACTAATAAATGTATTAACCCCTAAAGCTAAGTCTAACCCTAACACCCCCCTAAATTAAATATAATTTTATTCTAACGAAATAAATTAACTCTTATTAAATAAAGTATTCCTATTTAAAGCTAAATACTTACCTGTAAAATAAACCCTAATATAGCTACAATATAATGAATAATTATATTGTAGCTATTTTAGGATTTATATTTATTTTACAGGCAACTTTGTATTTATTTTAACTAGGTACAATAGCTATTAAATAGTTATTTACTATTTAATAGCTACCTAGTTAAAATAATTACAAAATTACCTGTAAAATAAATCCTAACCTAAGTTACAATTAAACCTAACACTACACTATCAATAAATAAATTAAATAAATTAACTACAAGTACCTACAATTACCTACAATTAAATAAACTAAACTAAATTACCAAAAACACAAACACTAAATTACAGGATTCTATCAGCCAATCGGAATTAAGGTAGGAAAAATCTGATTGGCTGATTCAATCAGCCAATCAGATTCAAGTTCAATCGGATTGGCTGATCCAATCAGCCAATCAGATTGAGCTTGCATTCTGTTGGCTGTTCCGATCAGACAATAGAATGTGAGCTCAATCTGATTGGCTGATTCAATCAGCCAATCAGATTTTTCCTACTTTAATTCTGATTGGCTGATAGAATCCTATCAGCCAATAGGAATTCGAGGGATGCCATCTTGGATGACATCACTTAAAGGAACCTTCATTCGTCGTCTAGTCGTCGTTGAAGAAGGATGTTCCGCGCCGGAGGTCTTGAAGATGGAGCCGCTCCTCGTCGGATGGATGAAGATAGAAGATGCTGCTTGGATGAAGATGTCTACCAGTCCGGATGTCCTCTTCTGCCCGGATAGGATGAAGACTTCTGACGCTCCGGATGTCTTCTTTTGGTCCATTGGTGCCCGGCTGGGTGAACACGGCTCAAGGTAGGGAGATCTTCAGGGGGGTAGTGTTAGGTTTATTTAAGGGGGGTTTGGGTTAGAGTAGGGGTATGTGGGTGGTGGGTTGTAATGTTGGGGGGTGGTATTGTGGGGTTTTTTACAGGCAAAAGAGCTGATTTATTTGGGGCATGCCCCGCAAAAAGCCCTTTTAAGGGCTGGTAAGGTAATAGAGCTGTTAACTTTTTAAATTTAGATTAGGGTAGGGATTTTTTTTTATTTTGAGGGGCTTTGTTATTTTATTAGGGGGCTTAGAGTAAGTGTAATTAGCTTAAAATTCTTGTAATCTTTTTTTATTTTTTTGTAATTTAGTGTTTGTTTTTTTTTGGTAATTTAGTTTAGTTTATTTAATTGTAGGTAATTGTAGTTAATTTATTTAATTAATTTATTGATAGTGTAGTGTTAGGTTTAATTGTAACTTCGTTTAGGATTTATTTTTCAGGTAATTTTGTAATTATTTTAACTAGGTAGCTATTAAATAGTAAATAACTATTTAATAGCTATTGTACCTAGTTAAAATAAATACAAAGTTGCCTGTAAAATAAATATAAATCCTAAAATACCTACAATGTAATTATTATTTATATTGTAGCTATAATAGGGTTTATTTTACAGGTAAGTATTTAGCTTTAAATAGGAATACTTTAGTTAATAAGAGTTAATTTATTTTGTTAGAATAAAATTATATTTAACTTAGGGGGGTGTTAGGGTTAGGGTTAGACTTAGCTTTAGCGGTTAATACATTAATTAGAGTAGCGGCGAGGTCCGGTCGGCAGATTAGGGGTTAATACTTGAAGTTAGGTGGCGGCTATGTTAGGGAGGGCAGATTAGGGGTTAATACTATTTATTATAGGGTTTGTGAGGCGGGAGTGCGGCGGTTTAGGGGTTAATAACTTTATTAGAGTGGCGGCGAGGTCCGATCGGCAGATTAGGGGCTAATAAGTGTAGGTAAGGTAGCGGCGACGTTGGGGGGGCAGATTAGGGGTTAATAAATATTATGTAGGTAAACAACTAGAAATACTAATTGTACAGAGAATACATTTAGAATTGATAGCAAAAAATTCCACAAAAGTAGTATTGTTATTAACTCCAAATGGTGAATTGGATATAGGATTACTCTATATCTTAAAAAGTTCCGTGTCATTCATACTTTAAGTCTTTATTCATTAAACTAGGAACAAACATTCACACAGTAGTAGCCAGAAAAAAGTTAAAAACACTTAAGCCCAGTCAAAAATAATTATAGATTCACTGAATAAGCCAAAATTATTAATCAACATTGATTACTACAGAGCTGAAGTGAGATGATGACATCATCAGACCTCTGCAGGAAGTGCTGGGAGAAGCTAACAGTCAGTGAGAGGGAAGACAGAAGTAATTTTGTGAAAACACAGCCGTATAACCAATGTGTGTGTGAGAGTAGTATCCCTTCCCTATTGTGCTTTATATTTCCCCACTGCAGGTCACACAAAACAAGTGTGCATTGTGCCTGCTTTATCTGCAGTGATCAGTGTAAAATGTGTGTCAAATTATAGGTGCTCAAATACACACACTTCACATGTAGCTGTGGGACAATTAGTGAAATAGCCTTATGTTTGTTATTTACATGTTTCAAAACATCTCCTATTTGTCCCCAAGGTTGTTTTATTGTATAAAAAGGAAAACAATATACAGAGGTGCAAGATGGAAAAAGACACACAATATTCTGTACAAATGAACTAAGAACTGATACTCTCCTTTAGGTCAGACCGCAGCCTTCTTGCAGTCTCTCCCTTGTGACTGTGTATAGATAGATAGTAGTAGTAGATGGCGCTGGTCTATTGAGTGATTTTCTCTAGTAAGTGAAGAGAAAAAAGGCTTGATGCATATATTGAAGCCAATTAATATGGGTGCAGTACACTCACTCCATAAGATGAATCTTTACAGCTGAAAGGGAACGTAGCATCAGATGGCAAGAGTCCACAGGTTCCTGGAGTCAAATACTGAATTTTCAGGTTTATCCAAAAGTGGTTTTACTTACCTGTTTTAATGTATGCTCTTGATAAAGACGTGTAATACGTTGAAACGCGTTGAGCAAATAAAACCTTTTATCCTTTGTTGAAAGATTGTCAAGATCTTGTTTTGCTGTGCTGAGCTGGAATCTCCTTATTTATGGAGTAAGTTACTACATATTTTCAATTATACACTGGATACTTTTGTCATTTGGGTCTCTATTCATTTATAGTCCACTTTTGGATAAACCTGAAAATTCAGTATTTGACTCCAGGAACCTGTGGACTCTTGCCATCTGATGCTACGTTCCCTTTCAGCTGTAAAGATTCATCTTATGGAGTGAGTATACTGCACCCATATTAATTGGCTTCAATATATGCATCAAGCCTTTTTTCTCTTCACTTACTAGAGAAAATCACTCAATAGACCAGCGCCATCTACTACTACTATCTATGTGTATATATATATATATATATATATATATATATATATATATATATTATATACACATATACATACACACACAATACACACACTGTGTGTATATTTATATATTGTTTGTTTGTGTTTGTTTGTGCATATACATCAAGGACGTGCAGTCATAGGAGGCAGGGGAGGCACAGCCTCCCCTGCCATATGGGGCCAAAGTGTAATTAAATTAATTTTAATGTAAAAAAATTGTAATAAAAAAAAAATCACCATTTTTTTCCACCCATTTCTACTATTGCAGCAGCGCCACCCACTGTTTGTAAACAAAATTAAAACTAACCAAAGCAAAAATATTAGTCAATAGGAGGCATTCCTCATGATGCCTCTTTGCCAGGGAGCCAATAAGAGACGGTCATGTTCTCCTGGTGATTGACAGCACCAGGAGAACTGACTGGCGCTGATTGGCTCCCTGCGCATGCGCAAGGGAGCAGCTGAGTATAGACGGCGGGAAGTGAGGAGGGGAGGGAGAGACTGTCTCTGTGGTGTCTCCAGACTGTAATCTTGTTAAGAGCCCTGCCCGGTCCAAGGAGAGAGATTGTTTCAAAGAGTTACGGTAAGTGAATGAAATTCACTAGTGTCAGCTCTAAAACCTACTCATCAGCTTCCTCTAATTCAAATTCCAACGTGTTTTACTAAAATACTTTATGCGCAATATATATTTATTTATTTATTTATTTATAAAATATTTTACCAGGAAGGATACATTGAGATTTCTCTCGTTTTCAAGTATGTCCTGGGATCACAAAACATTGCATTGATACAGTAGGGTACAATAAAATACAAAAACAATAATAATAATAATACACAATATATGCAAACATTTAACATAGAGCAGGTACAAAATATTTAATCAACCATGAGAGGAGCATTCTGTTTTGAGATATGTATAGAGGGATCTCTTAAAGGATTTTAGGCTTGGGGAAGTTTTTAAAGTGTGAGGGAGGTCATTCCATAATTGTGGCGCTCTGTAGGAAAAGGAGGATCGAGCTGCTTTCTTTTTGTATTGAGGCAAGCTAAATAATGTGCTGTTATTGGATCGGAGGTTATAGGAGGTGGGAATAGCAGGGGAGAGCATTCTGCTCAGGTAGGGTGGGAGCTTCCCAGAAAGGCTCTTAAAGACAAGGTAGGATAGATGGAGGGTGCGTCTGGATTCTAGCGACAGCCAGTTTAGTTCTTTTAGCATGTCGCAATGGTGGGTCCTGTAGTTACATTGTAGCACAAAGCGGCAGAACGAGTTATATAACGTATTTAGTTTATTAAGGTGAGTTTGCGGAGCAGGTGCATATACTATGTCCCCATAATCCAAGATAGGCATCAGCATTTGCTGTACAATCTTTTCCTTTACTGTAGGGCTGAGGCAGGATTTGTTTCTGTACAGGGCACCTAGTTTTTGATAAAGTTTAGAGGCAAGTTTTTCTATGTGGAGTCCAAAAGATAGATTGGGGTCTAACAACATACCTAAGTATTTAAAAGAGTGGACTGCGGTCAGCGTGCAATTGGATTTTGTTTTGATGCAAAGATGGGAATTTTGTAATTTTTGTATTTTACGTCCCGTTCCAAAGATCATTGTGACCGTTTTGTCAGTGTTTAGGAAGAGTTTGTTTTTCGAGATCCACTTTTCTACCTCTGTGAACTGGTCTTGGAGCACTGCTTCAAGCTGTGGCAGATCAGATTTGTTTGCATAGATTACCGTGTCGTCTGTGTACATGTGTACAGTTGAGGATTTGCAGACATTAGGCAAATCATTTATAAATAGTGTGAATAGTAGGGGGCCGAGAATGGAACCTTGGGGAACACCACACGTGACTGGGAGAGGGAGGGAGTCACTGTTAGAGACAGAGACATATTGTGATCGATCCAATACATATGATTTAAACCAGGTTAACGGGCAATCAGCAATACCAGAGTTTTTTAGTTTGAGAAGTAGTAGGTCATGGTCCACTGTGTCAAAAGCCTTTGCAAAATCAAGGAAAATAGCTCCAGTTAGGTCTACTTGTTCCATTCCAGTTTGGATGTCGTTGCAAACTTTTAGGAGGTTAGTTGTAGTGGAGTGATTCGGTCTAAAACCTGATTGATCAGGGGTCAGATAGTTAGAAAGTTGATAATACTCGCATAATTGCGCATGGACACATTTTTCGAAGATTTTTGACAATACAGGGAACAATGATATAGGACGATAGTTAGAAACCAAGGTTAACTCCCCACTTTTATGAATAGGCACTACTCTTGCAGTTTTCCAGAGTTTGGGTATGTATCCAGACACCAAGGATTTGTTAATTAGGGTTGCGACAGGCTTAGCAATTGCCGGCGCACTGAGCTTCAACAGCATTGCTGGGATTTGATCAGGTCCTGACTGGTTTTTCATTTTTAGATTATCGAGGTGTTTCTTAATGACATTGATGGGTACAGGTCTAAAATTGAACTTTTCTGTATTGGGTCTTTGCTGTTTTAGTGGGGCCTGATCCACATTTGTAGCTTCAGGATGCATGCCATTTATTAGTTTGTCAATCAGGGTGGCGGAGCATCGTTGTTAAAGGCATTTGCTACTTCTAAGGGGAGTTGCAGGTTTTGGTTATCCACATTGACAGTGGAGGGTTGGGAGTGGATTGGTGGATTTTGTAAGTTATTTATGAGTTTCCAAAACTTTCTAGGGTTACATATATTATTGTTCAGACTTTCACAGAAATATTGCGCCTTAGCCAATTTTGTTTGTTTCAGTGCATATATTTCACCATTGTCTATATACACAGTGATCATTCATAGAGCCAGTATGCTTGAACTTTGACCACAATGAATCCCGAAATTGGTACATTTGAATGAGGTCAGCTGTGATCCAATTCAAGTGTGCTCCTTTTACTCTCACCTTACGCAGCGGTGCATGTAAATTCCAAACTTGTAGGAGTTCAGACTGAAATAATTCAACTGCAGAGTCTAGATCTGGGATTATGTTTAATCTGTGCAAGGGGAGGTTCTTGATGTCATTTAGAAATGATTGAAGATTACATTTTTTGAAGGACCTGGTGACTTTAACCTTGGGAGAGGATTTAGTAGCCTTTATTTTGTACACACAGTACACTAAGCAGTAGTCACTGAAATTGTTAGGGAGAACACCTGCCTCCTGGATTCGGTCGGGGGAGAAGTAGAGAGAGCAGGGTATTATTATGGCTTTTGATGTTTATGCGAGTTGGGGAGGAGATTAATTGCGTTAGCTGCAAAGATTTAAACAGCGAGCGACAACTGTTATTTTTTGGATTCAGCCAATCAATGTTAAAATCTACAAAAACCAAAATTTCACTTTTTGGGTTTTGAGTTATGGATTCACTAAGGAGCTGTGCTATGTCCGAAATGGAATGCACAGGGGAGCTAGGTGGGCAGTAGATTCCTGCAACAATGATTGATTTACTGCACGGGATCTCAATTTTGCCAGAAAGGAAATCAAAGGTGGCAGGAGAGATAGATTTTTGTATGGGGGTGAACTTTGTGGAGTTGTCAACATAAATTACAATGCCGCCTCCTCTCTTTGCTCTGTCAATTGTATGGCATGTATACCCATGTATTGCAATGGCAGAGTCAGGTATTTTTGCAGTTAGCCATGATTCAGAGATAACAATGATTTTTGGCTTGTATTGTAAACACCAAGCTTGCAGTGCATCGATTTTTGGAATTTGCTGGGGGACCAGGGTTAGACTCTACATCATTTGCAAGGGCAAGTAGCATAAGGAATAGGAATTTGGACATAGTTTTTGTTTGGCTATATAGTGAATGGCATACTTTATAATTTTGTGAGGTGGGTTATATCAGTGGGAATTTGAATAGAGGAGCAGATGAGTAGGTTTTCTGTGTGTTCCACGACTACGGCTTCTGCTTCCCCCCACCCTCGGCACTGCAGCAGATAAAAAAAAGACATCTTGAAGACGTTATTTGACTATTTTATTTCAAGTGTAAACTTGGTTTAAAAAAGCATGGGCTGCAAAGTCGACTTCACTGTGTACTGTCTTCCGTAGTGTGGGGGGCTTCAGAAACTTTAGAGCAGAGGGTTTGGTGTAACAGCTGCAGGTACTGTCTTCCGTAGTGTGGGGGGCTTCAGAAACTTTAGAGCAGAGGGTTTGGTGTAACAGCTGCAGGTACTGTCTTCCGTAGTGTGGGGGGCTTCAG
>NC_069501.1:1283763441-1283765941 GCF_027579735.1 Bombina bombina | reverse complement strand
GCATCTACAGATGGCTACTTGGTCCTCAAGAGAGGGGTAGCTTGCCTAGATTCAGACGTGCACGAGTGTTTAAGCCAAAGTCACTTGCGACAGTGGAGAGCTGAGACAACAGCTCTGATCCAGAAGGTCAATTGCCCACTCAGAGGGAGTTCCCCCAGGGATCCCAATCTATGACCACTCGCTCAAAAAACGAGCAGGGCATAGGCCACACCAGAGGCGGGGGCGACGTGGGTCGCAGAACAAGAGGAAGACCTCCCCGGCAATGGCGCAAATAGACAACACTGATGAGCCTAGCAAGATTATTATGAATCTAAGCTCATATGTGCTGACAGATTCTGAAGAAGCAGTGTTACAAAAAGGTTTAAAATTCATCCCAACCCTATATGCTAATGAATTTTTCCTCAATGTAGATCTCTTTAAGTTCCAGAGATCCTTGAGGTTGAAGGAGCACTTTGGGATTTCCAAAGATGAACCAGGGGGTCTACGAAGAAAGGGCAAATTTGATCCAAAAAGCACTAATGCGAGCATTGCAACTTATGCAAGAATGACTAAGGATGACATGATGAGAGACCTCTATAACCATCAAAAGAGCTTTAGGAATAACTTGAATAGAGAACAGCGCTTAGCTCTTAAAAGCCTACAGAATAATAAAGATTTGGTGATACGGGAGGCGGACAAAGGAGGGGCCCTGGTCCTGCAAGACTATCGGGACTATAAGCAGGAAATTGTACAGCAATTATCCGATGGTGGTACATATAGACGACTACCGGGCAACCCCACTGGATCCTTTAAGACAAGAATTGACAACTATTTGGAATGTCTTTACCAACAAGGCTTTATTGATAAGGCCTTGAGGGATTACTTACAAGTTGGGCATCCTATTGTCCCTGTGATCTATACCTTGCCGAAGGTACACAAAAATCCAATCACACCTCCAGGAAGGCCGATTGTGTCAGCCAGGGGATCTATCTTACAACCCCTGGCTACATTTGTCGATAGTATTCTGCAACCAATCGTGAGGCACACTGACTCCTTTCTTCTGGACTCCATGGAGCTGATCCAGCTGTTAAAGACCTATCGCACATCTGGTGGAGGCGAGTTTCTGGTCACATTGGATGTGACCAGTTTATATACCGTGATTCCCCATGATCAGGGTATGGCTGCTGTGGTGTACCATCTTCTTAGACATCCTTATATTGGGCCTCCGGTGGATGTGATGTCTGAACTACTGGATTTCTGTTTGAGATGCAATTATTTCAAATTTGAGAGGGACTTTTATTTACAGATTTCAGGAACAGCGATGGGGTCCAATGTGGCCCCATCTTATGCGAATCTGTTTATGGCCCACTTCGAAACGGTTGCCACCACTGCCTTTGGAGATCACAGAATACGGTTATACCGACGTTATATAGATGATCTCTTCCTTATCTGGTGTGGTACAGAGGATGAGTTACTGGTGTGGTATGCAGAAGTAAACAAGGTGAATCCACATATACAGTTGAAGATGACCTATGATGTACATACCATCGACTTCCTGGATTTAAGGATCTTTAAGGAAAACACAGGCATCAGCACAACCTTATACTATAAGGAAACTGACAGGAACTCATTATTGGATGCTACAAGCTGCCATCCTCCTAGTTTGAAAAAATCACTGGCAAGGTCACAGTTTAAGCGAGTGGTACGCAATAATAGTAACCAGGAAAGGAAGGAACAGCAACTACAGGAGATGTATAAGAAATTCATGGACCGTGGATATGGTTCTAAGCATCTTGACGAATCACTAATTGAAGCATCAGGGCTTACACAGGAACAGGCACTCACTAAGGTGGAGAGGGATAAGAGTGAGAAGAAGATGATCTTTACCACCATCTTTTCACCTGAAAAGCTACAGTTCTCCAATATTTTGAGGGAACATTGGGACATTTTGGAGAGTGACAAAACATTACCCTTTGCATCCTGTGTGTCACCTTTGGTTGGGTTCAAACGTGGAAGATCACTGAAAGATATGCTCTTGAGACCTGACAATAGTGACAGTTATATGCCTAGTACATGGTTAAAAACCACGAAAAAAGGTTGCTTCCGTTGCAGTGGTTGCACTACCTGTGGTGGGTTAACCCAGAGTAGCACGTTTCAACATCCATGGTCTAATAAAAAATATCAAATCCTGCACAGGGTGACTTGCACAACCACGTATATTGTTTATTTACTACACTGTCCGTGTGGTAAATTTTACGTGGGTAAGACCCAGGATGATCTCAGGACGAGGATGGCGAACCACCGGTCAGCGATTCGGCTGGCAATTAAGGATGGTGATTCAGATCAACCGGTGGCTCGCCACTTCAGTACCAGTGGTCATGCTGTATCTGACCTTCGGTATATCATCATAGACCACGTTCCACGCAATCCTAGGGGGGGTGACAGGGGCAGGCGTCTACTACAACGGGAGTCTCAGTGGATTTTTAACCTGGAGACTATGTACCCAAAGGGGCTGAATGTC
>NC_069501.1:1283615941-1283758441 GCF_027579735.1 Bombina bombina | reverse complement strand
CCCACAATGTCGCCGCCAGCTACCTACACTTATTAACCCCTAATCTGCCGTCCGCACGCCACCGCCAGCTACATTATCCCTATGTACCCCTAATCTGCTGCCCTAACATCGCCGACCCCTATATTATATTTATTAACCCCTAACCTGCCCCCCACAACGTCGCCGCCACCTACCTACAATAATTAACCCCTAATCTGCCGACCGCAAAGAGCCGCCAGCTACATTATAGCTATGTACCCCTAATCTGCTGCCCCTAACACCGCCGACCCCTATATTATATTTATTAACCCCTAACCTGCCCTCCCTAACATCGCCGACACCTAACTTCAATTATTAACCCCTAATCTGCCGACCGAATCTCGCCGCTATTCTAATAAATGTATCAACCCCTAAAGCTAAGTCTAACCCTAACACTAACACCCCCCTAAATTAAATATAATTTTAATCTAGCGAAATTAATTAACTCTTATTAAATAAATTATTCCTATTTAAAGCTAAATACTTACCTGTAAAATAAATCCTAATATAGCTACAACATAAATTATAATTATATTATAGCTATTTTAGGATTAATATTTATTTTACAGGTAACTTTGTATTTATTTTAACCAGGTACAATAGCTATTAAATAGTTAAGAACTATTTAATAGCTAAAATAGTTAAAATAATTACAAATTTGCCTGTAAAATAAATCCTAACCTAAGTTACAATTAAACCTAACACTACACTATCAATAAATAAATTAAATACAATACTTACAAATAACTACAATGAAATAAACTAACTAAAGTACAAAAAATAAAAAAGAACTAAGTTACAAAAAAAAAAAATATTTACAAACATAAGAAAAATATTACAACAATTTTAAATTAATTACACCTACTCTAAGCCCCCTAATAAAATAACAAAGACCCCAAAATAAAAAAATGCCCTACCCTATTCTAAATTACTAAAGTTCAAAGCTCTTTTACCTTACCAACCCTGAACAGGGCCCTTTGCGGGGCATGCCCCAAGAAGTTCAGCTCTTTTGCCTGTAAAAAAAAACATACAATACCCCCCCCCCCAACATTACAACCCACCACCCACATACCCCTAATCTAACCCAAACCCCCCTTAAATAAACCTAACACTAAGCCCCTGAAGATCATCCTACCTTGTCTTCACCTCACCGGGTATCACACCGATCCGTCCTGGCTCCGATATCTTCATCCAACCCAAGCGGGGGCTAGACATCCACTGAAGAAGTCCAGAAGAGGGTCCAAAGTCTTCATCCTATCCGGGAAGAAGAGTAGATCCGGACCGGCAACCATCATCTTCCAAGCGGCATCTTCTATCTTCATCCGATGAGGACCGGCTCCATCCTGAAGACCTCCACCGCGGACCCATCTTCATCCGGCGACGTCCAACTGAAGAATGACGGTTCCTTTAAGGGACGTCATCCAAGATGGCGTCCCTCGAATTCCGATTGGCTGATAGGATTCTATCAGCCAATCGGAATTAAGGTAGGAATATTCTGATTGGCTGATGGAATCAGCCAATCAGAATCAAGATCAATCCAATTGGCTGATCCAATCAGCCAATCAGATTGAGCTCGCATTCTATTGGCTGATCGGAACAGCCAATAGAATGCAAGCTCAATCTGATTGGCTGATTGGATCAGCCAATCGGATTGAACTTGATTCTGATTGGCTGATTCCATCAGCCAATCAGAATATTCCTACCTTAATTCCGATTGGCTGATAGAATCCTATCAGCCAATCGGAATTCGAGGGACGCCATCTTGGATGACGTCCCTTAAAGGAACCGTCATTCTTCAGTTGGACGTCGCCGGATGAAGATGGGTCCGCGGTGGAGGTCTTCAGGATGGAGCCGGTCCTCATCGGATGAAGATAGAAGATGCCGCTTGGAAGAAGATGGTTGCCGGTCCGGATCTACTCTTCTTCCCGGATAGGATGAAGACTTTGGACCCTCTTCTGGACTTCTTCAGTGGATGTCTAGCCCCCGCTTGGGTTGGATGAAGATATCGGAGCCAGGACTGATCGGTGTGATACCCGGTGAGGTGAAGACAAGGTAGGATGATCTTCAGGGGCTTAGTGTTAGGTTTATTTAAGGGGGGTTTGGGTTAGATTAGGGGTATGTGGGTGGTGGGTTGTAATGTTGGGGGGGGGGTATTGTATGTTTTTTTTTACAGGCAAAAGAGCTGAACTTCTTGCGGCATGCCCCGCAAAGGGCCCTGTTCAGGGCTGGTAAGGTAAAAGAGCTTTGAACTTTAGTAATTTAGAATAGGGTAGGGCATTTTTTATTTTGGGGGGCTTTGTTATTTTATTAGGGGGCTTAGAGTAGGTGTAATTAGTTTAAAATTGTTGTAATATTTTTCTTATGTTTGTAAATATTTTTTTATTTTTTGTAACTTAGTTCTTTTTTATTTTTTGTACTTTAGTTAGTTTATTTCATTGCAGTTATTTGTAGATATTGTATTTAATTAATGTATTGATAGTGTAGTGTTAGGTTTAATTGTAGGTAATTGTAGATATTTTATTTAATTAATTTATTGATAGTGTAGTGTTAGGTTTAATCGTAGGTAATTGTAGGTAGTTTATTTAATACATTTATTGATAGTGTAGTGTTAGGTTTAATTGTAACTTAGGTTAGGATTTATTTTACAGGTAATTTTGTTATTATTTTAACTAGGTAACTTTTAAATAGGGGTTAATAATAATATGCAGGGGTCAGCGATAGCGGGGGCGGCAGATTAGGGGTTAATAAGTGTAAGGTTAGGGGTGTTTAGACTCGGGGTACATGTTAGAGTGTTAGGTGCAGACGTAGGAAGTGTTTCCGCATAGCAAACAATGGGGCTGCGTTAGGAGCTGAACGCGGCTTTTTTGCAGGTGTTAGTTTTTTTTTAAGCTCAAACAGCCCCATTGTTTCCTATGGGGGAATCGTGCACGAGCACGTTTTTGAGGCTGGCCGCGTCCGTAAGCAACTCAATTATCGAGAGTTGAAGCTGCGTTAAATATGCTCTACGCTCCTTTTTTGGAGCCTAACGCAGCCTTTATGTAGACTCTCAATACCAGAGTTATTTTTATGGTGCGTCCAGAAAAAAGTCGGCGTTAGCTACACGGGTCCTTACCGACAAAACTCTAAATCTAGCCGAAAGTGCGTAAAAAACATAGTGCATAAAATTCATAGTGTATTAGAAAGGAGCATCAGTATAACATTGTATCCATATCATAATAAGTGAAAAAGATCAAGAAAGCATTTAATGTCATAGAGACAGTAAACTACATCAATTTTCATATAAGGTGAAATCCTAGCTCACAGTCATGCCTACTAGTACTATGGTAGAAACATGGGAACAATGTGTGAGAAATAATTATATGTCCTTTTTTGAGACCCATACGCTACAGCAGGAAGAATATGTATACTCAGATTATGATTATGTTACAAGGACAGAATTTGTCTAGTAGAAGGGGCTAAAGTCCAGCGAGGTATTGAGGCCATATGGAGAGATGGTATTCAGCCTGTAAATCCACTTGGTTTCACATTGTAGTAACAGGTTCCCTCTATCACCTCCTCTTAGGAGTGGGGGTATATGATCTATAAGCATTGTTCGTAGACTGGAAACCGCATGTTTATATTGGATGCAATGCCTAGCTACTGGTTGTTCTGATTCACCAGTGCGTAGGGCCTCCCGTATTGCACACCGGTGGTTTGCCATATGCTCGCGGAAGGTTGTTATAGTTTTGCCGATATATACCCTGGAACATGGGCAAATAATCATGTATACTACATATATGCTGGTGCAGGTAAGGCGATGCCTAATGTCGAATCTTTTGTTGCTGTGAGGGTGCTGAAAAGAATTGCCCCTAAGCATACCATTGCAGGTCACACATCCAGAACAGGGAAAACAGCCCATCTTTGTGGGTTTAAGCCAAGTGTCCTTTTTGTAATTTCTTATTGGATCTGATTTAACCAGTATATCCCTTAGGTTATTTGCTCTTCGGTATGCTATTCTGGGGGCAGCCACCCTCCCAAATGGTAGTGTGGGATCACTGCCTACCACTGGCCAATGCCTCCGGACCGCCTCAGTGAGGTGTCTCGAATCTGATGTATATGTAGTGACCATGTTGATCCGGTCAGGGTCTGACTTGGTTGTCCTTTGCCTTTTTTCCAGCTTAGTAGGATCCATAAGGTCATCACGTGCCCTCTTGACCATCTCTCTAGTGTAGCCTCTCTCCACTAGTTTCGTGTCCATTTCTTCCATTTGTTGATGTAGCATAGGTAACTCACTATTGTTCCTAATGACACAAGTGAGTTGGGAGGTGACAATCCCTTTCTTTTGGTGCAGAGGGTGAAAACTCCTCGCATCCAACAAGGAATTGCGGTCAGTTGGTTTAGTATAAAGAGAGGTACCAAAACGAGTGATACCCTCTGCATCAACTTTGAAAACATTGAGATCCAAAAAATGTACAGATGCTGTACTGTATTCCAACTTAAACCTGATTGGACAAGCCATGGTATTCAACTGTGACACCCACTCAAGCAATGCTGGCTCACCACCTCTCCACACCAAGAACACATTGTCGATATAGCGTGTGTAATACATGATGTTGCTATTATCATGTGGCCGCATCAGAGTGCGCTCATACCACGCCATGTAGAGATTTGCATAAGTGGGTGCCACATTCGAACCCATGGCTGTACCTGCGATTTGCAAAAAATAGTCATTTTCAAATTTAAAATAGTTCTTCTCAAGACAATGTGTAAGCATTTCGCAAAGGAACTCTATGGGTGGACCATTGTACAGATCATTGCCCGTCACCATGGACCTGACAGCCTCCACACCCTCATGGTGAGGTATCACAGTGTAAAGGCTGTCCACGTCCATGGTGACAAGCACATCATCAACACTTAAACCAACATATTCCTTGAGAATACGAATCATATCTGGGGAATCCTTTAAATAGGATTCTGTATGCTTAACAACATGCTGGAGGTGCGAGTCAATGTATATGGCCAAATTGGACAGAATTGAGCCCCTGGCAGACACAATCGGTCTGCCAGGTGGATTTTGTAAGGTTTTGTGCACCTTTGGCAGTAAGTAGAGTACAGGAACCTTTGGATAATCTGTAGTAAGAAATGTCTGCTCCTGTTCACTGAGTATACCTGCCTCAAAGCCCTCCTGTAGAAATCTGTCAATGACCCTTTTATATGTTGATGTAGGGTTACCAGTTAATTTCTTGTACGTTTGGCTATCTCTTAACTGTCTAAGTGCCTCATTCCTGTACTCTATGTAGTCTAAAATGACAACAGATCCCCCCTTATCTGCAGGGCGGATAATGATGGATGTGTCATTTTTCAGGTCCGTGAGTGCCTGGGCTTCAGCTTTACTCAAGTTAGAATATGTCTTATGTTGGGGTATTTGTTTAATATCATGGCTAAGAGCCCGTGTGAATCCTCTGATGGAGTTATGTGTATTTGCAGGTTCAAAAGTAGATTTCTTCTTGAATGGAGTGGGGACATATGTATCAATTCTAAAATGATCTCTTAGTTTCAGCTGCCTTTGTAACTTATGTATATCCACCAGCATATCGAAAGAATCAGTTTTGGGGGTCGGTATGAATGATAGCCCTCGATTTTACAGGGATACTTCCGCTTCATTCAAATGTCTGCTACTAAGGTTAAATATAATATCTACTTTTTCCTTGCTAATTGTTTTTTTGTGGCCCCCCCTTCTGATTTTTCTTCCCTCACTTCTCTTTTTGTAGTTGGAATAGTTGGTGGTTTTGCTGCCGATCGTGTCTGCACTCCTAAAAAAGAATGGGAGTGTTCGCTATTATTAATATTACCCTGGCTAGAGGTGATACCCTCCGGGCCTGAGGAATCTCCTCCACTGCTATCAACTATACTCACTGTGTTTCTAGGGCGCAGATTACGTCGCCGTCTATTCTGTGCAGCGTCATCTTTACCATGTAGCCACTTATACACACGTTTCTCTCTATAATGAGTTTCAACACTGTTAAGTTTCTTATTTTTGAATGCAATAAGGTCACTACGGTATTTACTGACTATACCTTCCAGTTTGGTAACCCAATCCTGACTCTTATCCTCCAGCAGGATGTGCATACTGTTTTGTTTAATGATGTCAGTTTCATTTTTAATTTTATTCTCTAACCTAGTGACCTCCTCTATCACCAACAACATAAGGTCATAGGAGCACTTGTTTAACACGGAACACCACCTCCTACAAAATTCAACATTATTACGACCTAGGGTGGGTATGTTTTTCACCCTAAATCCCCTAGGGATATATTTCTTCCTATGATACCCAGATAAAAAGACTGCATGTAAATGATAATCTATTTGCTTCCTCCTTAAATTTAACAGTTTGTGATATACATTAATGGGGGTGTCACCCCCCAACTCACTCATTTCGTCACTTATTCTGATTCTCTCTGCATCATCATCTGTAAACACTAGTGGCTCTGTGTTGAAATCTTCATCATGATACAGATTATCGAACTGTGCTGACTCAGCCATCTTTAACAGGAATTTAACAGTTAGTGCATGAATAGCAAGTATACAAGACTGTAGGCCGGTAGTTTTGTGTCACATACAAATGAACATCAAGCAATGTATATCCGATGCACCTCTAATTATATACTTTAAAAGCAGGAAAAATTAGATGTGAAGTTTCCAATATCACTTTAGCATATCCATATAACAATTATAGTGCAGCATCCACAGTTCATGCGTGTATAAATGATCAGAGTGCTTATCCCAAAATGCAAAAGCATAAATACAGTCCAGATAGGACTTCCGGTGGGAGGAGCAGGAAGCGCAGGTGTACTACGCGCTCCTCTGACTAAGGCAGCACAAACACGCCGACACACCAAGTTGCCATAGGCCGTGGTTTCATACACCACAGCCAGGACCTGGGCGTTGTAACTCGCCTGAGTGTGTGGAAGTCGCGGAACAGCCAGAGGCCGGTTTGCTACGGCCGTTTGTCAAGTTTTGTCAACTGACGGCGGGGTGAGATCTGAGGCAGAAACCCAGTAACCAGATTGAGCGACAAGAGCCGTGATTGCAGCAGGAAGATTGGGAAGCCCCCAATGAGGAGGTTACGTTCTAAGCAGTATTGGAAACATTGGAGGGGCACCGGCCTGACTCAAGACAGCACCGCCACCGCTAGCTGCCTAACCTGTTATTTCTGGAAGGTAGGATTCACCTCCAACCGACGAGTAATAAGTCCCTGACCTGGTACAGGGTGAAGGTAAGAGGTGGGCTGGCCGGGACTGTATATTGGGGATTGAAAAGTAATGGAAGTAAGTCCCTGACCTGGTACAGGGTGAAGATAGCGAGGCACGCAGTGGGAACCTATATACCCAAAGCCAGTCAGTGGATGACTCTTGAATATAAAAAATTTACGCCTGAAAAGAGTTGGTGCTGTCAGTTTTTCCTTCCCCTCATACCACAGCCATTGGATTAGACTGCTTACAGGGGCTCCTATACTGGTACTCCCGGTTCCCTAATACTAACCCATGCATATGTGTCTCAAGGACGTACCAAGAATCTATTATTAATCGTTATATATATGTTTCAAGGTCACTGACACTAACAAAATAACTGATTGAAGAAGCATTTAGAGACACAAGGAGAAAATATTTTTGTTTGTGTGTGAATAACACCTAAAGCATAAACGACTAAAATTATTGAATGTGGAATATAAAAATTATCTGTTGGTTTGCTTTGGCCGATAGCAAACTGTTACATTGTTACAGCTGATCGTTCTTTAGTGATTGGAACTGATTGGCGCACTTAGGATCTCAGTGACACTTACTGAAATTTACTGAAAAGGGGAGAGAATGGAAAGGAACTTTTTCTTTTTGCCCTTGTTTTTCTTTTCCTTTTTGTTCATAGTCTTCACGCTCCTTTTTTTGACCAGTAACTCAGTGGAGGGTGTTATACCCTCATATAGCTTGTGAAATATTTTGCTCTGATGGATATATAGTACATAGCAAATGTTGAAAAATGTTGAAAATTGTTTTGGTTTGATAGATATGCAGTACACATCAAATGTTGAAAAATGCTTAAAAATTTCTGCTCTGATGGATATATAGTATATACCAATTGGCTTATTAGAGTGTTAGAGTGTTAGGCCTACTGATATATCTGAAAATGTAATCTTTTGAATACAGGTTGTAGAAGAGGAAGAAGGGAGGAGTAGTTGAGTCATAAATTTCACTGAAGCAGATGACAATTGCTGACCATTGCATATTCACAAATTCACATAGGAGAACACTCCCTAACACGCAATACAACTACCCATACTAGATACACTTATGCACTTTTCCTTTCTATTTTGTTTTTTCCTTTTCTTCCTTTCCTTTCTCTCTTTTTAGGTCACCTTATAAAACACATGCTTGACACCTTACACACTCTGTCACTCTCACATATTCTATATTTCTCTTCCTACTCCCTTATTATTTCTGTTTTTTCTGACACATGGACAAATATTTTGCACATAAATCACACGCAATGCCAGCAAAACCCAAAGATAGAAAGCCCAGACATAGTATTGAGAACATTAGCGATATTAGACCTGAAATGACCACTGTAAATATTTCTAAAGATGATATAGAAGAAATCTCTAAACAAGTAGCATTATCTCTCTCACCCCAACTTGACCATATTAAAACAGAGCTATTAACACTCTCAGTAGAAATGAAAAACTTTACAGCTAGACTTACAGAAATTGAATTGAGAATTTCAGATACTGAAGACTCTGTGACTAAACAAAATCTCTCTATACAACAACATGATATAAAAATTTTATAAATGACTGATAAAATAGAAGACTTAGAAAACAGATCACGTAGGAACAACTTAAAAATAGTAGGCCTACCAGAAACCACAAATTTCCAAGACTTAATATACTTTGCCTCAGTGACTCTGCCACAAAGTTTAGAGATTGATACTAAACTATATAATTTTACTGTTGAAAGAGCACACCGTGTAGGCTTTATTAGAAACCCGTCAGAAAATACTATTCAGAAACGAGCTATCTTAATTAAATATTTGAACTTTCAGGACAAAGTACTAATACTTAGAGCATTCAGAAAAATGAAAAACCTAGAGATTGACAATAACAGAATTTTAATCTTCCAAGATTACTCAGCCCAGACGGCAGCAAAACGTAAAGGCATGGCCCCATTTTGTACAAGTATGATAAACATGGGCCTAGCTGCCCATTTAATATACCCCGCTAAAATTAAGATCTATATGGATAATGAGACAACCACACTAGAAACAATCACAGAAGCCAAGGCATTCCTGAATAAATTTCAATCTAGGTAATCATTAAAAAATAGTTTTCTTTTTTTTCTCTTGTCTTTTGTGCTTTTCGCCTACTAGTGCATAGGCAGCTACTAGTATGGCAAGCTGGATAAGTTTATTTTACTTTCATATAATAAACAAGATAATTAAGGCTAAGAAATGTATAAAAATGAAAAAATGGTTGAAAATAAGGACAGCCCATTTTACTTTAAATACTTTAAATACTTATGTTTTATTAAAGATAAAGGTTCAGGTCAGAGGGAGGGGCAAGGAGGACAGATATTATTTTTCCCCCTTTTCTTTTCTTTTCTTTTTTTTTTTTTTTTTTTTTTTTTTTTTTCTTCTCTTTGTTTTGTTGTTGGTTTGCCGTTTCAGAATAAATCATAAATGGCAACCCTAAAACTAATTTCTTGGAATGTGGGAGGGGTCACTAGCCCAATTAAAAGAAAGAGGATCCTGACATACCTTAGAAATAAAAGAGTGGATATTGCACTTTTACAAGAAACACACTTGACTGAAATAGAACATAAGAAACTTAAATCTAACTGGGTTAGTGAAGTTATTTATACCCCATGTGCTACACGTAAAAGGGGGGTTGCAGTCTTAATCAGCAAAAATTTAGACTATCAAATTATAGGGCAAGAGATAGACCCAGGGGAACGATTTATTATTTTGAAAATCATAATAAATTCACGTATGCTTACGTTATGTAATGTCTATGGCCCAAATGTGCCAGATGTAAAATTTTGGGAAAAATTAAAACTAAAATTACATGATTCTATAAATACGAATCTTATAGTCGCAGGTGACTTTAACATGGTTTTTAACAATATTGATAGATCACAGACAATCGGAAATAAATCTAAACAGACCCCAAAAAATCATCCAGGATTCTTAAAGTATTTGCTAGTGCATTAAATATTAAAGACATCTGGAGATTGTTATATCCTAATAGTAGAGATTTTACATGTGAATCTAAAAAGTATTGGACATTCTCACGGATAGACTTTTTTCTAGGGTCAGACAAAATTATTAACTTAGATATAAAAGCACAAATAGATAACTTTACTATTTCAGACCATGCCCCGCTATCACTAGAGACACGGTGGGAAACAGATAGATATGACCCAGTTAAGAGCTACGGCTTCCCACGTTACTTAGCAAACAATTTGGAATTTAGAAACCGACTCATTGCTATATGGCACGAATATGTTCAACAGAACAAAGATTATATGCATACGAATGAGATCTTCTGGGAAACTGCTAAGGCAGTAGCCAGAGGAGAAATTAAAAAATTTACTATTAGGTTTAAGAAAAAGTTATACTTAAGAGAGACTGAAATTTCAAATTACTTAAAAAACAAATATAACGCATATATTGCATCCCATACCCAGACTAACTGGCAAAATTATATGAAGGCTAAACAAGAATGGGAAGTTTTCTCATCACAAAAATTTTCTATCCAAGAACTGAAGAATAAAAGTAGATTCTATAGATTTGGAAATAAAATAGGGAAGTTATTAGCGAGATCTGTAAAAGCCAGGAAACCGATTCATCACATTAAATCACTTAATATTGATGGGAAAAAAAATATTGAATCTTGATACAATCAAAGCAGAATTCTACAAATACTTTAGTGACCTATATTCAGTAGCGGATATTAACTTAAAAAATAAACAGGATTTTTGGGAAAAAATTACATTACCTAAGCTTTCGGCTGAAGACTTAGAAAAACTTAATGCACCAATTAAGGAATCGGAAGTCTTAAACGCAATAAATAGTCTTAAGTTGGATAAAGCTGCCGGACCTGACCTCCTACCAGCAGAATTCTATAAAATTCTTAAAAACGAAGTAATAGGTGTACTTACGGACTTATTTAATGACTATTTAATTAACTATAAGACTCCATCTCCTAACTTTGCAGTTTCAAAAATAATATTACTTCTAAAAAAAGGGAAAGATCCTGAATTAATAGACTCCTATCGCCCAATTTCACTGTTAAACTCCGATTACAAACTATTTACTGCAATTTTAGCAGATAGATTGAAGTTATCTATGAGTCCGTTAATACATGAAGATTTATGGCTAAGAGAAATATGTCAGCAAATATACGCAAAATCTTTCTTTTAATAGACTTCCTTGTAGATGTAAAAAATAAAAGTGAACAAAACTCCGCCATTCTGGCAGTTGATGCCCATAAAGCATTTGACTCTATTATCTGGGACCACTTATTCTGCTCTATGAAGAATTTTGGGTTCAAAGATCAGTTTCTTGAATGCATTCGTGCCTTATATACCAATGCAACTTCCATTTTGATGGTTAATGGCTCAAACACTACACCCTTCCCTATCTTGTCTGGAACACGACAGGGATGTCCAATCTCACCACTATTATTCAATTTAGCAATTGAACCTCTTGCAGTTACTTTAAGGGATAATTTAGGGGGGATCAAGATAGGCAAAATTCCTGTTAAACTCCTACTTTACGCAGATGACTTGATTTTACTTTTAAAGGATGCCCAGATTGAAATTCCTAAAATTTTGGAAATTATAAAAGATTTTGGCTCTTTTTCAGGCTATACAATTAATATATCCAAATCAGAACTTCTTTGGCTGAGTAAACATCATCAAAACCAATACACACCCCCTTTTAAAGTAGCCTCGCAATATATCACATATTTAGGAATCCAGATTAGTGTCAATCCAGAAGATTGGTTTAGTTTGAATTACCTACCCCTATTTGCGAAAATTAAATGTGAGATGATGAAATGGGATAATCTCCCACTTTCAATTACAGCAAGAATCAACGTAGTTAAGATGATTGTCTTACCTAAGATATTATACTTAATGCAAAACATCCCTATAATTATACCAAAAAAGTATTTTAATAGTTTAGATCAATTAATGAGACGATTTATATGGGGGAGGGGCGCGAATCGAATATCATTATATAAACTGTCACAACTAAGGCAATATGGTGGATTGGCACTACCCAACTTTGCTATTTACAATAGTGTAAGTCTTGCAAAAATCGCAATGGATTGGGTTACGGGTGGGAACTATATTGCATTTACGGAAGCAGAAAAAAATTTAGTATACCCCCTCTCATTAAATGCGCTCCTGCATTGTCCTAAAAAAGTAATTCCAAAAAGAATTAAAAATAAACAATCACTATACCACATTATAATTGCATGGCAAGACATACGACGTAGAGTAGATAGTGATCCCCATTTTTCAGATCTACTCCCTATTAGAGGTGACCCACGTTTTCCACCTGGTATTAGCAGTCAAGTATTTAGGAAATGGGCTACTGTAGGACTTATTTATATAACACAACTTAGAGAGCCTAATCTACAGAGTATAATGTCATTTGAGAGTCTTAAAGAGTCTTTTAATTTACAGAATGCGGACTTTTTTGCATACCTCCAAGTGAGACATTGGTTTCTTAAAGCTATGGAAGATAATAAGCTCCCATGGAGCCATCCAGGAGTGAAAATGGGGTTAGCATTATTTAAGGCAGGCAAATGCTCTATTAAATACTGGTATAATATGATTATTACTAAGACAGGGGAACTAAATATTGCCCAGATATGTTCAAAATGGCACACAACGATTGTAGACCTAAACAGGGAACAAGTAAAACAAAGCATAACTCTCCTGGACGAGGCCACACTCGCGGCAAGCTGGCGAGAAATACATATAAAACTTCTACATAGGATATACTTTACGCCTGCTAAAATAAATAAATGGTCGACACAAGGTCTAAGGGTATGTCCACGATGCTCTTCAACCGATGCTGACTTAACCCACATGTTTTGGAGCTGCCCAAAAATTAACCAGTTTTGGAAACGTGTACAATTTTGGTTAACTAAGGTGACAGCTACAAAACACATAATAGAATTACAACACATAATTTTCCTATTGGACACATCGGATAGATTGGTAAATAGAGCTTTCTGTAATACGGTAATTCTGGGTGGAAGATATCTTATTCTTAAAAATTGGCACCAAAAAAATACACCGACTATAAACAATCTAACATTTTTATTACAAAGGCAATATACAATAGAACAATTTGATAATGTAATTAATTCTGAACGGCAACAAAATAGATTTAATTTAAAGTGGTTAGATTTTGTTAGACACTATAAAAACACCAATATACAGAATCAGTTACTATCACCATTAGAGAATTTGAGTTAAGATGCAAACCTCCCCCTTTTTTTTTTTTTTTTTTTTTTTTTTTTTTCTTCTTCTTCCCTCCTTTGCCCCCCCTAGAAAAATTTAAAAGTTAAAAAGCTTTCTTCTAAGTTGGTCAGGAATTTGACAATTGATTTGTAGGTGGCCCCACCTTCCTCAATAATTTAAAGGTTGAAATTACTAAAAATTTACACTGGATTACTCGAATTTGTCATCTGTTGTTGTAAAGATTTGTCTTTTTTAGGTTTATAACAATGAGTTGGGGTAAGTCTTGTGTTAATGACTATTGTGATAAAGGGAGAAAAGTTAAATATCTAATATTTGAAAAGGTTATGATTTTGTTTTTATGTATATCTAATCTTTATGTTTGCTTTATGCTTTCTGGTTCCAAATGACATAATTGTAACATTGATTGTGTAGCTTTTTGTCTCCCCCTTTTCTTTTTTCTGTATATTCTTTTTTGACCTTTAATAATAATAAAAAAAAACAATTATTAAAAAAAAAAAAAATACAGTCCAGATAGAGGACAGCACAATCTTACGCCAATTCAGCTGCCAAGGTGAACTGCAAGCCAATTCGTATCCTCTCCAAGAACACAGGCACTCACTGGTCTTTATAAAAGGTAATCCTTTATTCAATCCATTAAAACGATAATAATACCATGACGTTTCGGCACAACATTGTGCCTTTATCAAATGTATCAAAATATTAAAAGCTTCATACCAAACTTACCCCAAATCACCACTTAAATACTGCTAGAGTATAACACCTGCCGCCAGTTCACCGTGTGTAAAATCGGCGTCTGACGTCATCAGGGAGCGCTAAACTGTGCGCCCTGTGAGATCGTGGAGCCGACGTTGCCATGGCAACATGTAAACTATACACGGTTTCTCGGCGATGTCTATATCAGCGCAACACTCTTTTAGCACTATTTGCTTGGAGTGTTGCACTGATATAGACATCGTTTTTGTCCATTAGTTTGGAAATTTGCGGTACTTTGCCCCTTTAAAAATAAGTAGATTAATATGTGTAATCGGCGACACACTCAATATGCAAATATATCTATTGGTCTATTACACATCCGCCGAGAAACCGTGTATAGTTTACATGTTGCCATGGCAACGTCGGCTCCACAATCTCACAGGGCGCACAGTTTAGCGCTCCCTGATGACGTCAGACGCCGATTTTACACACGGTGAACTGGCCGCATGTGTTGAACTCCAGTAGTATTTAAGTGGTCATGGTATTATTATCGTTTTAATTGATTGAATAAAGGATTACCTTTTATAAAGACGACCAGTGAGTGCCTGTGTTCTTGGAGAGGATATATATATATATATATATATAAAATTTGTTTGTATATACATACTGTATATACTGTGTGTGTGCTGGTAAATATCATTAATAATATCTGTACAAGTAATGTACTGCTTGGCACTCAAACTTATTGTCACGTAAAAGCTTATTTGATCAGTAGTAGGGTCATTGGTAGAGCTACACATGCAAACAGTGTCCACTGGCTGTGTCATATGTGGGAGACATTCCTGAGATATGACAAATGTAACCCCTGCACTGCCATAAATCTGGTAAATGTAACTGCTGCGGCACTGCCAGACATCTTATAAATGTAACCCCTATACTCCTTGAGATATGACACATGTAACCGCTGCACTTCCAGAAAAATAAACAAATCTAACTCCTGCACAGCCAGAGATCTGACAAATGTAACCCCTGCACTGCCATAAATCTGGTAAATGTAACTGCTGGGGTACAGCCAGACATCTTATAAATGTAACCCCTATACTCCTTGAGATATGACACATGTAACTGCTGCACGTCCAGAAATATAAACTCCTGCACAGCCAGAGATCTGATAAATGTAACCCCTGGACTGCCACAGTAGGTCGGCTCTTATTGTGACTCTCATACATGCTTTTTAAATGTGTGCCCCCTCGTAAAAAAAAATGCCCCCCCATTTCATTTGTTCTGGAGCCGACCCTGCCGCTACCGTAGGCAACGCTGGTATTGAAAGTTGAAGTGGAGCTAAATTTGGCTCAATGCACCCTTTTCTGAGGCTAACGCAGCCATTCAGACAACTCGTAATACCAGCATTGTCTTAAAGGTGCGCTGGAAAAAAAAGGCTTGTTAGCACCACGAGTCTTTACCGACAAAACTCGTAATCTAGGCGTTAGTTAAACCTTTAAGACACTGCATATGAAAAGAGATTTCAAATGTGACCTATGTTATGATCACTGTTACCCAAATGTTCTTTAACTTCTATGTCTGATATTATATCTGTATTGTTTGATAGCACTAAATCTAATATTTAAAAATCTATCCCCCTTGGCTGAATTACTAGTTTCATTGGCCCAGTTTATATCAGGGTAGTTAAAATCTCCCATAATTACAGCACTGTTATTAGCAGCCTTACCTATTTGGATAAGTAGTTGAGTTTCCTCCGGGTCACTAATGTTGGGGGGCTTGTAGCATGTTCCTAGTAATATTTTTTTAGGATTCCCCCCCACACTCTTTATTTCAACCCACAGGTAGTGATGTCGCGAATAGTTTGCCTGCGAATAGTTCCCGGCAAACATAGCTTGTTCACGTTCGCCGCGGCGGGCGAACATATGCAATGTTCGGTCTGCCCCCTATTCGTCATCATTGAGTAAACTTTGACCCTGTACCTCACAGTCAGCAGACACATTCCAGCCAATCAGCGGCAGACCCTCCCTCCCAGACCCTCCCACCTCCTGGACAGCATCCATTTTAGATTCATTCGGAAGCTGCATTCTTAGTGAGAGGAGGGATAGTGTAGCTGCTGCTGATTTAATAGGCAAATCTATAGCTAGGCTAGTGTATTCAGTGTCCACTACAGTCCTGAAGGACTCATCTGATCTCTGCTGTAAGACAAGCACCCTAAAAAGCCCTTTTTAGGGCTAGAACATCAGTCTGCTTTTTTTTTTCTGTGTAATCTAATTGCAGTTGCCTGCCTGCCAGCGTGTGTATCAGGCTCACAGCGTATACTGTGCTCACTTGCCCAGTGCCACCACTCATATCTGGTGTAACAGCAGTATACATTTAAAAAAAAAAACACTTTTTTGACTGTGAAATAATAGCAGACAGCTGCCAGTACCCAAAATGGCCACCAGTAAGGCAGATGGGGAGGGTTAGAGAGCTGTTTTGGGGGGATCAGGTAGGTTGGGGGCTAAGGTGGGATGCTACACCACAGCATATGTAAATATGCTAAAAAACAAAAACAAAAAAAAAAACCTTTTATTTTAGTACTGGCAGACTTTCTGCCAGTACTTAAAATGGCGGGGACATTTGTGGGGTGGGGGAGGGAAGGGAGCTGTTTGGGAGGGATCAGGGGGTCTGATGTGTCAGGTGGGAGGCTGATCTCTACACTAAAGCTAAAATTAACCCTGCAAGCTCCCTGCAAACTACCTAATTAACCCCTTCACTGCTAGCCATATATAATACACGTGTGATGCGCAGCAGCATTCAGCGGCCTTCTAATTACCAGAAATTAACGCCAAAGTCATATTTGTCTGCTATTTCTGAACAAAGGGGATCCCAGAGAAGCATTTACAACCATTTGTGCCATAATTGCACAAGCTGTTTGTAAATAATTTCAGTGAGAAACCTAAAATTGCGAAAAAAAATTAAGTTTTTTTTAAATTTGATCGCATTTGGCGGTGAAATGGTGGCATTAAATATACCAAAATGGGCCTAGATCAATACTTTGGGTTGTCTACTACACTACACTTAAGCTAAAATTAACTCTACAAGCTGCCTACATGCTCCCTAATTAACCCCTTCACTGCTGGGCATAAAACATGTGTGGTGCGCAGTGGCATTTAGCAGCCTTCTAATTACCAAAAAGCAACGCCAAAGCCATATAAGTCTTCTATTTCTGAACAAAGGGGATCCCAGAGAAGCATTTACAACCATTTATGCCATAATTGCATAAGTTGTTTGTAAATAATTTCTGTGAGAAACCTAAAGTTTGTGAAAAAGTGAACAATTTTTTTTTATTTGATCGCATTTGGCGTTGAAATGGTGGCATGAGAATATACCAAAATGGGCCTAGATCAATACTTTGGGATGTCTTCTAAAAAAATATGTATACATGTCAAGGGATATTCAGGTATTTTTATCACCAATTTTGCTTTGTTCTCTTGGTATTCTTAGTTGAAAGCTTAACCTAGGAGGTTCATATGCTAATTTCTTAGACCTTGAAGCCCACCTCTTTCAGATTGCATTTTAACAGTTTTTCACCACTAGAGGGTGTTAGTTCACGAATTTCATATAGATAACACTGTGCTCCTGCACGAGAAGTTATCTGGGAGCAGGCACTGATTGGCTAGACTGCAAGTCTGTCAAAAGAACTGAAAAAGGGGCAGTTTGCAGAGGCTTAGATACAAGATAATCACAGAGGTTAAAAGTATATTATTATAAATGTGTGAGTTATGCAAAACTGGGAAATGGGTAATAAAGGGATTATCTATCTTTTAAAACAATAACAATTCTGGTGTAGACTGTCCCTTTAAACGGGGAGTTTGGTCTGTCACTGTGAAGCGGGCGTAACCCTTACACTACCTGATCGATACAACATCATACCTGATGTTTTAAAGCACGTTATTCCAAACAATTTAGGAATGTTAGGTGATTTATGCCCTTTATGGATTAAAAACAGACTCTGCATCAACTATGTAATTTTCCATGGGAGTTTTGCCATGGATCCCCCTCCGGCATGCCACAGTCCAGGTGTTAGTCCCCTTGAAACAACTTTTCCATCACTATTGTGGCCAGAAAGAGTCCTTGTGGGTAAAGTTCGCCTGCCTATTGAAGTCTATGGCGGTTTGCCCGGTTCGCCCGTTCGCGAACATTTGTGGAAGTTCACGTTCGCCGTTCACGAACCCAAATTTTTATGTTCGCGACATCACTACCCACAGGATCTCTACATTGTCACTTGTATCATAAATATCTTCCCTTATTGTAGGTTTAAGGTTAGGTTTAATATACATGCAGATTCCTCCAGCCCTTTTATTATTCCTGTCCCTCCTAAATAATGTATACCCCTCTAAGTTAACTGCCCAGTCATGTGAATCATCCCACCAAGTTTCAGTTATACTGATAACATCATAGTCCTCTTCTGCAACTAAGAGCGTCAGCTCCCCCATTTTACCTGTCATGCTTCTTGCATTTGTTGTCATACATTTAATTTTCATGTGCTTTCTGCTGCTACTTGGTGTGCTTTCCTCTATACTTTCTAATGTGACATTTCTTAAGTCATCCCTTCCTTGAGATATTAAGGGAGTGACATATTCACAGACTGATCTCTCTGTTCTATTTTGTTCTAATTGACCCTCCCCCCTTTTGCCTAGTTTAAAAGGTTCTCTAAACGTGCTACCATCCTTTCCCCCAACACACCTGCACCTATGTCATTCAGGTGCAATCCATCCTTACTGTACAATTTGTACTCTAGTGAAAAATCAGCCCAGTGTTCTAAAAAGTCAAACCCCTCATTTTACACCATGTTTTTAGCCATGAATTAACAGACCTTAGCTCCTTCTGCCTTACTGAGTTAGCACACGGCACTGGTAATAGCTCAGAAAATATTACTTTGGAGGTCCTTGCTTTAAGCTTGCTACCTAACTCCCTGAAGTCATTTTTTAGGACTCTCCAAATAATAGCATAAACCTGACTGATAATACAGTAAACCTGACTGATAATACCGCAAACCGGACTGAATACGATGCTATCTAAATATACACAGAAAGGTAAGACAATAAATAAATAGCAGCCGAATAGGACTCATATTTCTAGTTCACATGACAGGTAAATAGTACAAATAGATTAAAGATATGATATAATAATCAGAGTGCCATATGTCTGAGGGCATTTTAATAGGCTTTAACATAGGAGAAATAATGATGATAATATCAATGAATAATCCCAGAAAACCCATTACTCAGTGTAAATAATACAATGCTGTGCAAATACAGGGAGATGACATAATGGTAGGCAAGAATAACAGTGGTTAATTAATACCAATGATTGATGATATCAAATTCAGAATTATATCCACTGGGAAATTGAGTTTGCATTTTATGTATCCAGTAGATTTCTTGCTTAGCCAATAGGCCTTCTTTATTCCCTCCTCTAAGAGGTTGTCTAATGGCTTCTATAGCTCTCCATCTGAATGCAGTGACATCCTTATTGTGAGCCTCCAAAAAGTGGCGTGACAGGGCTGAACAAGGTATCTTGTTCTTTATGTACCCTAAATGTTCCCGTATTCAGGTGCAAACATCATGTCTTCATATTGGTGATGATCTGTAGTGCATTCAATTAGGTAAATGACATACGTGGTGGAACATTTTATACAACCTTTTATAGGAAAATACTGTTTGGTAACATGGGACATAAAATCTCTGCTCTCTGTCAGATACTCGCACACCTTGCATCTGGCTCCCCCACATTTGTATGTGTCATTAATGCGTAGCCACATTGTAGTAGGTTCTTTGTGTGGTAACTGGCTGGGAGAGAGGATGTTCCCTAGTGTAACATTTCTTGAGTATACACATTTAAAGCCCTGTTGCACTCACAGGAAGGTACAATGTGAGTTTAGAAAAACTAAAACGAACTATCTCTAGAGAAGACAACATGGAAGACTTTTAGTACAGTTAACTAGCATATCCTACACCCTAGGGTCACAAAGGGTAGCCAGCATGTAGTGTTGTTAAGCAATTCACACAAACAACTAGTCCTTCAGCTTCTTCATGAAAGAGGCTACTATAGCATAAGGCCTATCACTAAGCAGGGCCTCATGGTGATTAATGAAGCTCTTGAGTTTGTTGATCAGGTAAGGGAAGAGCAGTATCATCTGACCCAGGTTTACAGAGTTTTTCATGGATGTTTCTGAATGCCTTTGAGGACTGTCCCTAACTGCACAATTGTTGTCCATTCATCTCTACCAGAAAACAAGGTACCCCAATGTTCTTTTCTGAAGACATGGAGTGTTGTACCCTCTGCTGTTCAAGGATTTGCTTCACAATCTCCAAAGTGGGATTCCACCATGCTGAAAAATCTTAGCAAAGTTGCTGCTGGTGCTGACATGCCCTCTCTTGTTCCTCCCTGTTCACACTGTGGTGAAAGTGCAAAGCAATCTTATGATAATTCCAACTACAAGATAAAGACACCAGCAAATTAACAATTTTTTAAGTGTTGTTACCATGTTAGCAGCTCTGTCTGATGCTACAAAGTCCATGTTGACATTGGTCCTTTCCTGCTCTCCATTCATAATACAAGCATTATTTGGAGGGCGGAAAGTATGTGAGTTGATGTATGCTGTCAATCCATAGCGTCAACATGGAGAGAAAAACATAGCTTAGTTCCTCTTGCTTTTCTGCTACATTGCCTACCCTCCCCTTCAAAGAACTGCCAGCAGCAGTACTGGTTCCCTCCCCAGAGATGTTGGGTTGTCACCAGTGTGCTTTCAAGGATAGGAAGGTGTGCTGTGCAACCTATACATCTGAAGAGAAGTACATGTTCTGCCCAGCAACCTTTGAAAGTTCTTCTTTATTCAGTGTCCCATAAGAACAATTAAATAAAGGTACTACCTTCCTGCAGAAAAAAGGGTGAAATGGTAGGTGGTTTTATGGGGCTAGATCCACCTTTAGCTGCTTAAAATACTATCTTGCTGTCATGGAAAAATACCTCCTATAGTGATAAGATGTCCAACAAGCCGCGTCATATTATTGGATTACTGTTTTGACGTATACCTTGAATGGAAACCACCAAATTGTTGTTGCTGCTACTGCTGGTATTCATGCTCTACCATTGCCTCAGGAACTGATCTTGTAAGGCCAAAAGATTTTGAAGCTAGAACATGCTCTCTTACCTGGCTAGTTCTGCTACCGCTGGTGGTAGAGGTCAAGGCCAGTGATGTGGTGCTGTAGAGTTTTGCAGTGCTCCTCCTCTGCCCACCATGAATACAAATAATATGATGTGAATTTAAGTGTTGGTTCATCCCTGGGCTGTTAAGATGTCCCAACATGTTACCAAATCTGACCGTCTGGGATAGATTACAAGTGGTTAGCTAACTTTATTGGGACTGCGCTAACTTGCGCATGCATTACAAGTTGATTATAATTGCGTTCACTCGAGCGCAAATTAAATTTCCACTCATCGGTTTATCGCAACAGAAGATTTTGCATTAAGTTTAAGAGCTAGATTATGAGTAGAGCGCTATCGTTTGAGTGCAAGTTAAATACTGCCCTCGTTATAACTTGAAAATACATGTGATCGCGTGAGCATAATTTTGATTTATACTAGAATGATTACTGCAATTTCAGAGCTCTGGTTAACTGTTACACGAGTCAAAGAAATGTCACAAAACACATTAAAAGTACAGTTACACTCAAGCAATAAAAATCTATATTAAATTAGCAACTTCACAAAGTCTTTATTTCTGCATGAGGATGTGGTCACAAGATCGCAAAATATTTATTTGCAACCTGTAATACGGGACCGGACAGGCTATGGTAAAAAAAGCTGAGCGCACAACTCGCAAGAGCGCTAATTTGCATTCAACTCATAATCTATGCCTAAGAATGAACAAAACACAACATAAATAAAATAAATGGTTACTCATATATACACTATCTGCAAAAAAAAATCATATACATTTTAATTAACAAGGCTCAAAAGGTATATGGCATATGATCAGGTAGTTGACTGGGAAGGGCTACATTATATACATATATATCTAAATATATACAGTATATATGGGTATATATGTGAATATATGTATATATTTATATCAGTACATATAAACACATATACAAATGTATACATATAATATATATATATCCTATATAATAAAAGGCCAGTTATGTTTGTCAGATGCAGTCATGCGCAGTAGAGACTGCAGAGGACAAACATACCTGGCCTTGATCAGCAGAGGAGTGCGCACTGCGGAAGCTGCCTGGTGGGGGCGTGGCCGGCGGACGTGACAAGGGGGCGTGACCTCGTGGGCGTGATGAGGGGGCGTGACCTCGCAGAGCGTGCTTGAAGGGGCGTGGTCAATGGGAGAGAGGTGGGAAAGGCCAAAAGAGAGGAGATAAATATAGAAAGCGAGCAAAAGAGTGGGAAGAGAGAGAGAGAGAGCAAAAGGGGGGGGGGGGAGAGAAAGAGAGTGAGAGCAAAAGATGAGGAGAGAGAGCGCAAAAGAGGGGGAGAGAGACAGCGCAAAAGAGGGGGAGAGAGAGAGAGAGCACAAAAGAGGGGGAGAGAGCTCAAAAGAGAGGGGGGGGAGATAGAGAGCCTTGACCTGTACACGGGCTTTAGGACTTTTATATATATATATATATATATATATATATATATATATATATATATATATACTAAAGTAACTAATGGCTAGATTTAGAGTTTGGCGTTAGCCGTCAAAACCAGCGTTAGAGGCTCCTAGAAAGCGAGCAAAAGAGTGGGAAGAGAGAGAGAGAGAGAGAGCAAAAGGGGGGGGGGAGAAAGAGAGTGAGAGCAAAAGATGAGGAGAGAGAGCGCAAAAGAGGGGGAGAGAGACAGCGCAAAAGAGGGGGAGAGAGAGAGAGAGCACAAAAGAGGGGGAGAGAGCTCAAAAGAGAGGGGGGGGGGAGATAGAGAGCTCAAAAGAGAGGGAGAGAGAGAGCTCAAAAGAGAGGAAGAGAGAGCTCAAAAGAGAGGGGGAGAGAGAGAGCTCAAAAGAGAGGGAGAGATAGAGCCCAAAAGAGAGGGGGGAGAGAGAGCTTAAAAGAGAGGGGGGGGAGAGAGCTCAAAAGAGAGGGGGGGAGAGAGCTCAAAAGTGAAGGGGGAGAGAGAGCACCAAAGAGGGGGAGCGAGAGCGCAAACAAGGGGGAGAGAGAGCGCAAAAGAGGGGGAGAGAGATAGTGCAAAAGAGTGGGAGAGAGAGAGCACAAAGAGGGGGAGAGAGAGAGCGCAAAAGAGAGGGAGAGAGAGAGCTCAAAAGAGAGGGAGAGAGAGAGAGCTCAAAAGAGAGGGAGAGAGAGAGCTCAAAAGAGAGGGGGGATAGAGAGAGCACAAAAGAGAGGGAGAGAGAGCTCAAAATGGAGCGGGAGAGAGAGAGCTCAAAAGAGATGGGGAGAGAGAGCTCAAAAGAGGGGGAGAGAGAGTGCAAAAGATGGGGAGAGAGAGAGCACAAAAGAGGGGGAGAGAGAGAGCTCAAAAGAGAGGGGGAGAGAGAGAGCGCAAAAGAGAGGGGCGAGAGAGAGAGCTCAAAAGAGAGTGGGTAGAGAGAGCACAAAAGAGAGGGGGAGAGAGCTCAAAAGAAAGTGGGGTGAGAGAGAGCTCAAAAGAGAAGGGGGAGAGAGAGAGCGCAAAAGAGGGAGGGAGAGAGCACAAAAGAGAGGGGGAGAGAGTGTAAAAGAGAGGGGAGAGAGAACAAAAAAGAGAGAGGGGAGAAAGCACAAAAGAGAGGGAGGAGAGAGCAAAAGACGGGAGAGAGAGAGCAAAATATGGGATAGAGAGAGCAAAAGAGGGGAGAGAGAGAGCAACAGAGGGGGGAGAGAGAGCAAAAAAGGGGAGAGAGAGAGCAAAATAGGGGATAGAGAGAGCAAAAGAGGGGAGAGAGAGAGCAAAATAGGGGATAGAGAGAGCAAAAGAGGGGAGAGAGAGAGAGCAAAAGAGTGGAGAGAGAAAGCAAAAGAGGGTGATAGAGAGAGCAAAAGAGGGGGGAGAGAGCAGAAGAGGGGGGAGATAGAAAGCGAGCAAAAGAGAGGAGAGAGAAAGCAAAAGAGGGTGATAGAGAGAGCAAAAGAGGGGGGAGAGAGCAGAAGAGGGGGGGAGATAGAAAGCGAGCAAAAGAGGGGAGAGAGAGCAAAAGAGGGGGGGAGAGAGAGCAAAAGAGGGGGAGAGAGAGAGCAAAAGAAGGCGGAGAGATAGAGCAAAAGAGGGGGGAGAGAGAGAGCAAAAGAGGGGGGAGAGAGAGAGCAAAAGAGGGGGGAGAGAGAGCTCAAAATAGGGGGGAGAGAGAGAGTTTAAAAGAGAGGAAGAGAGAGCTCAAAAGAGAGGGGGAGAGAGAGAGCTCAAAAGAGAGGGAGAGATAGAGCCCAAAAGAGAGGGGGGAGAGAGAGCTTAAAAGAGAGGGGGGGAGAGAGCTCAAAAGAGAGGGGGGGAGAGAGCTCAAAAGTGAAGGGGGAGAGAGAGCACCAAAGAGGGGGAGCGAGAGCGCAAACAAGGGGGAGAGAGAGCGCAAAAGAGAGGGAGAGAGAGAGCTCAAAAGAGAGGGGGGATAGAGAGAGCACAAAAGAGAGGGAGAGAGAGCTCAAAATGGAGCGGGAGAGAGAGAGCTCAAAAGAGATGGGGAGAGAGAGCTCAAAAGAGGGGGAGAGAGAGTGCAAAAGATGGGGAGAGAGAGAGCACAAAAGAGGGGGAGAGAGAGAGCTCAAAAGAGAGGGGGAGAGAGAGAGCGCAAAAGAGAGGGGCGAGAGAGAGAGCTCAAAAGAGAGTGGGTAGAGAGAGCACAAAAGAGAGGGGGAGAGAGAGCTCAAAAGAAAGTGGGGTGAGAGAGAGCTCAAAAGAGAAGGGGGAGAGAGAGAGCGCAAAAGAGGGAGGGAGAGAGCACAAAAGAGAGGGGGAGAGAGTGTAAAAGAGAGGGGAGAGAGAACAAAAAAGAGAGAGGGGAGAAAGCACAAAAGAGAGGGAGGAGAGAGCAAAAGACGGGAGAGAGAGAGCAAAATATGGGATAGAGAGAGCAAAAGAGGGGAGAGAGAGAGCAACAGAGGGGGGAGAGAGAGCAAAAAAGGGGAGAGAGAGAGCAAAATAGGGGATAGAGAGAGCAAAAGAGGGGAGAGAGAGAGCAAAATAGGGGATAGAGAGAGCAAAAGAGGGGAGAGAGAGAGAGCAAAAGAGTGGAGAGAGAAAGCAAAAGAGGGTGATAGAGAGAGCAAAAGAGGGGGGAGAGAGCAGAAGAGGGGGGAGATAGAAAGCGAGCAAAAGAGGGGAGAGAGAAAGCAAAAGAGGGTGATAGAGAGAGCAAAAGAGGGGGGAGAGAGCAGAAGAGGGGGGAGATAGAAAGCGAGCAAAAGAGGGGAGAGAGAGCAAAAGAGGGGGGGAGAGAGAGCAAAAGAGGGGGAGAGAGAGAGCAAAAGAAGGCGGAGAGATAGAGCAAAAGAGGGGGGAGAGAGAGAGCAAAAGAGGGGGGAGAGAGAGAGCAAAAGAGGGGGGAGAGAGAGCTCAAAATAGGGGGGAGAGAGAGAGTTTAAAAGAGAGGGGGAGAGAGAGAGCGCAAAAGAGAGGGAGCAAGGGTTGGAACCGCGGTACTTAAAAAATTGGCCTGTGTACACGGGCTTTAGGACTTTTATATATATATATATATATATACTAAAGTAACTAACGGCTAGATTTAGAGTTTGGCGTTAGCCGTCAAAACCAGCGTTAGAGGCTCCTAGAAAGCGAGCAAAAGAGTGGGAAGAGAGAGAGAGAGAGAGAGCAAAAGGGGGGGGAGAGAAAGAGAGTGAGAGCAAAAGATGAGGAGAGAGAGCACAAAAGAGGGAGGAGAGAGACAGCGCAAAAGAGGGGGAGAGAGAGAGAGAGAGAGCACAAAAGAGGGGGAGAGAGCTCAAAAGAGAGGGGGGGAGATAGAGAGCTCAAAAGAGAGGGAGAGAGAGAGCTCAAAAGAGAGGAAGAGAGAGCTCAAAAGAGAGGGGGAGAGAGAGAGCTCAAAAGAGAGGGAGAGATAGAGCCCAAAAGAGAGGGGGGAGAGAGAGCTTAAAAGAGAGGGGGGGAGAGAGCTCAAAAGAGAGGGGGGAGAGAGAGAGCTCAAAAGTGAAGTGGGAGAGAGAGCACCAAAGAGGGGGAGCGAGAGCGCAAACAAGGGGGAGAGAGAGCGCAAAAGAGGGGGAGAGAGATAGTGCAAAAGAGTGGGAGAGAGAGAGCACAAAGAGGGGGAGAGAGAGAGCGCAAAAGAGAGGGAGAGAGAGAGCTCAAAAGAGAGGGAGAGAGAGAGAGCTCAAAAGAGAGGGAGAGAGAGAGCTCAAAAGAGAGGGGAGATAGAGAGAGCACAAAAGAGAGGGAGAGAGAGCTCAAAATGGAGCGGGAGAGAGAGAGCTCAAAAGAGATGGGGAGAGAGAGCTCAAAAGAGGGGGAGAGAGAGTGCAAAAGATGGGGAGAGAGAGAGCACAAAAGAGGGGGAGAGAGAGAGCTCAAAAGAGAGGGGGAGAGAGAGAGCGCAAAAGAGAGGGGCGAGACAGAGAGCTCAAAAGAGAGTGGGGAGAGAGAGCACAAAAGAGAGGGGGAGAGAGAGCTCAAAAGAAAGTGGGGTGAGAGAGAGCTCAAAAGAGAAGGGGGAGAGAGAGTGCAAAAGAGGGAGAGAGAGAGCGCAAAAGAGGGAGGGAGAGAGCACAAAAGAGAGGGGGAGAGAGTGTAAAAGAGAGGGGAGAGAGAGCACAAAAGAGAGAGGGGAGAAAGCACAAAAGAGAAGGGGGAGAGAGCAAAAGACGGGAGAGAGAGAGCAAAATATGGGATAGAGAGAGCAAAAGAGGGGAGAGAGAGAGCAACATAGGGGGGAGAGAGAGCAAAAAAGGGGAGAGAGAGAGCAAAATAGGGGATAGAGAGAGCAAAAGAGGGGAGAGAGCAAAAGAGTGGAGAGAGAAAGCAAAAGAGGGTGATAGAGAGAGCAAAAGAGGGGGGAGAGAGCAGAAGAGGGGGGAGATAGAAAGCGAGCAAAAGAGGGGAGAGAGAAAGCAAAAGAGGGTGATAGAGAGAGCAAAAGAGGGGGGAGAGAGCAGAAGAGGGGGGGAGATAGAAAGCGAGCAAAAGAGGGGAGAGAGAGCAAAAGAGGGGGGGAGAGAGAGCAAAAGAGGGGGAGAGAGAGAGCAAAAGAAGGCGGAGAGATAGAGCAAAAGAGGGGGGAGAGAGAGAGCAAAAGAGGGGGGAGAGAGAGAGCAAAAGAGGGGGGAGAGAGAGCTCAAAATAGGGGGGAGAGAGAGAGTTTAAAAGAGAGGGGGAGAGAGAGAGCGCAAAAGAGAGGGGGAAAGAGAGGGAGCAAGGGTTGGAACCGCGGTACTTAAAAAATTGGCCTGTGTACACGGGCTTTAGGACTTTTATATATATATATATATATATATATACTAAAGTAACTAACGGCTAGATTTAGAGTTTGGCGTTAGCCGTCAAAACCAGCGTTAGAGGCTCCTAACGCTGGTTTTGGGCTACCGCTGGTATTTAGAGTCAGTCAGGAAAGGGTCTAACGCTCACTTTGCAGCTGTGACTTTTCCATACCGCAGATCCCCTTACGTCAATTGCGTATCCTATCTTTTCAATGGGATCTTTCTAACGCCGGTATTTAGAGTCGGGGCTGAAGTGAGCGTTAGAAATCTAACGACAAAACTCCAGCCGCAGAAAAAAGTCAGTAGTTAAGAGCTTTCTGGGCTAACGCCGGTTTATAAAGCTCTTAACTACTGTGCTCTAAAGTACACTAACACCCATAAACTACCTATGTACCCCTAAACCGAGGCCCCCCCACATCGCCGCCACTCTATTAAACATTTTTAACCCCTAATCTGCCGACCGCATACCGCCGCCACCTACTTTATCCCTATGTACCCCTGATCTGCTGCCCCTAATACCGCCGACACCTACATAATATTTATTAACCCCTAATATGTCGCCCCCGCTATCGCTGACACCTGCATATTTTTTTAACCCCTAATCTGCCGCTCCGTACACCGCTGCAACCTACATTATACCTATGTACCCCTAATCTGCTGCCCCTAACACAGCCGACCCCTATATTATATTTATTAACCCCTAATCTGCCGCCCCCAACGTCGCCTCCACCTACCTAAAATTATTAACCCCTAATCTGCCGACCGGACCACACCGCTACTATAATAAATGTATTAACCCCTAAAGCTAAGTCTAAACCTAACACTAACACCCCCCTAAGTTAAATATAATTTAAATCTAACGAAATAAATTAACTATTATTAAATAAATTATTCCTATTTAAAGCTAAATACTTACCTGTAAAATAAACCCTAATATAGCTACAATATAAATTATAATTATATTGTAGCTATTTTAGGATTAATATTTATTTTACAGGCAACTTTGTAATTATTTTAACCAGGTACAATAGCTATTAAATAGTTAATAACTATTTAATAGCTACCTAGTTAAAATAATTACAAAATTACCTGTAAAATAAATCCTAACCTAAGTTACAATTAAACCTAACACTACACTATCAATAAATTAATTAAATAAAATACCTACAAATAAATACAATGAAATAAACTAACTAAAGTACAAAAAATAAAAAAGAACTAAGTTACAAAAAATAAAAAAATATTTACAAACATTAGAAAAATATTACAACAATTTTAAACTAATTACACCTACTCTAAGCCCCCTAATAAAATAACAAAGACCCCCAAAATAAAAAAATGCCCTACCCTATTCTAAAATTAAAATATAAAAGCTGTTTTACCTTATCAGCCCTGAAAAGGGCCCTTTGCGGGGCATGCCCCAAAGAATTCAGCTCTTTTGCCTGTAAAAAAAAAACATACAATACCCCCCCCCAACATTACAACCCACCACCCACATACCCCTAATCTAACCCAAACCCCCCTTAAATAAACCTAACACTAAGCCCCTGAAGATCTCCCTACCTTGTCTTCACCACGCCGGGTTCACCGATCGATCCAGAAGAGCCTCCGATGTCTTGATCCAAGCCCAAGCGGGGGGCTGAAGATGTCCATGATCCGGCTGAAGTCTTCATCCAAGCGGGAGCTGAAGAGGTCCATGATCCGACTGAAGTCTTCTATCAAGCGGCATCTTCAATCTTCTTTCTTCCGGATCCATGTAGTTCATCCCCCCGACGCGGAACATCCATCTTCACCGACGACTTCCCGACGAATGACGGTTCCTTTAAGGGACGTCATCCAAGATGGCGTCCCTCGAATTCCGATTGGCTGATAGGATTCTATCAGCCAATCGGAATTAAGCTAGGGAAATTCTGATTGGCTGATGGAATCAGCCAATCAGAATCAAGTTCAATCCGATTGGCTGATCTGATCAGCCAATCAGATTGAGCTCGCATTCTATTGGCTGATCGAAACAGCCAATAGAATGCAAGCTCAATCTGATTGGCTGATCGGATCAGCCAATCGGATTGAACTTGATTCTGATTGGCTGATTCCATCAGCCAATCAGAATTTTCCTACCTTAATTCCGATTGGCTGATAGAATCCTATCAGCCATTCGGAATTCGAGGGACGCCATCTTGGATGACATCATTTAAAGGAACCTTCATTCGGACTTAGGATGTCGCAAGAAGAGGATGGATCCGCGCTGGAGGTCTTCAAGATGGAGCCGGTCGTCATCGGATGGAAAAACAGAGAAGATGCGGCTTGGATGAAGATGTTTGCTGGACCGGATCAACTCTTCTGCCCGGATCGGATGAAGACTTCTGCCCGAAGATGGAATTCTTTAGCTGCCGCTTGGATCCAAACTTCAGCCGGAGGATGGACGTCACTCTTCAGCCCCCGCTTGGATGAAGATTTCGGAGGCTCTTCTAGACAGATCGGGACCCGGTGTGGTAAAGACAAGGTAGGGAGATCTTCAGGGGCTTAGTGTTAGGTTTATTTAAGGGGGGTTTGGGTTAGATTAGGGGTATGTGGGTGGTGGGTTGTAATGTTGGTGGGGGTGTATTGTATGTTTTTTTTTACAGGCAAAAGAGCTGAATTCTTTGGGGCATGCCCCGCAAAGGGCCCTTTTCAGGGCTGGTAAGGTAAAAGAGCTTTTCTATTTTAATTTTAGAATAGGGTAGGGCATTTTTTTATTTTGGGGGTCTTTGTTATTTTATTAGGGGGCTTAGAGTAGGTGTAATTAGTTTAAAATTGTTGTAATATTTTTCTAATGTTTGTAAATATTTTTTTATTTTTTGTAACTTAGTTCTTTTTTATTTTTCGTACTTTAGTTAGTTTATTTAATTGTATTTATTTGTAGGTATTGTATTTAATTAATTTATTGATAGTGTAGTGTTAGGTTTAATTGTAGGTAATTGTAGGTATTTTATTTAATTTATTTATTGATAGTGTAGTGTTAGGTTTAATTGTAACTTAGGTTAGGATTTATTTTACAGGTAATTTTGTAATTATTTTAACTAGGTAACTATTAAATAGTTATTAACTATTTAATAGCTATTGTACCTGGTTAAAATAATTACAAAGTTGCCTGTAAAATAAATATTAATCCTAAAATAGCTACAATATAATTATAATTTATATTGTAGCTATATTAGGGTTTATTTTACAGGTAAGTATTTAGCTTTAAATAGGAATAATTTATTTAATAAGAAATAATTTATTTTGTTAGATAAAAATTATATTTAACTTATGGGGGTGTTAGGGTTAGGGTTAGACTTAGCTTTAGGGGTTAATACATTTATTAGAGTAGCGGCGAGCTCCTGTCGGCAGATTAGGGGTTAATAAGTGTAGGTAGGTGGAGGCAACGTTGGGGGCAGCAGATTAGGGGTTAATAAATATAATATAGGGGTCGGCTGTGTTAGGGGCAGCAGATTAGTGGTACATAGGTATAATGTAGGTTGCGGCGGTGTACGGAGCGGCAGATTAGGGGTTAATAATAATATGCAGGGGTCAGCGATAGCGGGGGCGGCAGATTAGGGGTTAATAAATATAATATAGGGGTCGGCGGTGTTAGGGGCAGCAGATTAGGGGTACATAAGGATAATGTAGGTTGCGACGGTGTATGGAGCGGCAGATTAGGGGTTAATAATAATATGCAGGGGTCAGCGATAGCGGGGGCGGCAGATTAGGGGTTAATAAATATAATATAGGGGTCGGCGGTGTTAGGGGCAGCAGATTAGGGGTACATAGGGATAATGTAGGTTGTGGCGGTGTACGGAGCGGCAGATTAGGGGTTAATAATAATATGCAGGGGTCAGCGATAGCGGGGGCGGCAGATTAGGGGTTAATAAATATAATATAGGGGTCGGCGGTGTTAGGGGCAGCACATTAGGGGTACATAGGGATAATGTAGGTTGCGGTGGTGTACGGAGCGGCAGATTAGGGGTTAATAATAATATGCAGGGGTCAGCGATAGCGGGGGCGGCAGATTAGGGGTTAATAAATATAATATAGGGGTCGGCGGTGTTAGGGGCAGCAGATTAGGGGTACATAGGGATAATGTAGGTTGCGGCGGTGTCCAGAGCAGCAGATTAGGGGTTAATTGTATAATGCAGGTGTCAGCAATAGCTGGGGCGGCAGATTAGGGGTTAATAAGTGTAAGGTTAGCGGTGTTTAGACTCGGTGTCCACGTTAGGGTGTTAGGTGCAGACTTAGAAAGTGTTTCCCCATAGGAAACAATGGGGCTGCGTTAGGAGCTGAACGCTGCTTTTTTTCAGCTCAAACTGTCCCATTGTTTCCTATGGGGGAATCGTGCACAAGCACGTTTTTGAAGCTGGCCGCGTCCGTAAGCACCGCTGGTATCGAGAGTTGAAGTGGCGGTAAATATGCCTGTACGCTCCCTTTTTTGGAGCCTAACGCAGCCCTTCTGTGAACTCTAAATACCAGCGGTATTTAAAAGGTGCAAGGAAAAAAAAGCATGCATAGCTAACGCACCCCTTTGGCCACAGAACTCTAAATCTAGCCGTAAGAGTATTGCATTGAGCAATGATACTTTTTTATTGGACTAACTATACATTTATAAGTAGACAAGCTTTCCAATATAGTTCAATATATATGTGTGTGTGTGTGTGTGTGCTATATATATATGTGTGTGTGTGTGTGTGTGTGTGTATATATATATATATATATATATGTGTAGGTGTGTGTGTGTGTATATGTATGTATATATATATGTATATATATATATATATGTGTGTGTGTGTGTGTGCTATATATATATATGTGTGTGTGTGTGCTATATATATATGTGTGTGTGTGTGTGTGTGCTATATATATATGTGTGTGTGTGTGTGTGTGTGTGTGTGTGTGCTATATATATATGTGCAACCCTTTCCAATTAATTACCTGAAAACAGTTAAAAATCTATATTAATACATTTTAATATTTTAAAAGATGTTTTACTATGTATTTACTGTACATATTTCAAGTATCAATGAATGTTCTTTTTCTTTGTATTCTTAAATATATATTCATATATATATATGTATGTATATATCAATACCTATTTATATGTTCATATGTATGCTTGTGTATGTATATGTATGTATATATATATATATATATATATAGGCACACACATACATACATATATATATATATATATATATATATATATATATATATATATATATATATATATATATATCTATTGGGTACTTATAGAACGCAAACTAATCATCCATAAGGGTCTCAAGGCGCTAAGGGAAAGCGGATAGGGGGAGGGGGTTGGGGGGAGGGGATGGGTGTTCAGTCGAAGAGCCAGGTTTTGAGGTCTTTTCTGAACTTTGTAAGGGAGGTGGATTGTCTGAGGTGCAGCAGGAGGGTGTTCCATGTCTTTGCTGCCATGTGGGAGAAGGATCTTCCGCCCGCTGTGGATTTGCTGATGCGGGGGATGACTGTGAGTGCTTGGTTGGCCGATCAGAGTTGTCTTGCGGGGGTGTAGAAATGTATGCAGTGGTTGATGTATTCGGGTCCGATGTTGTGTAGGGCCTTGAATGCATGGGTAAGGAGCTTGAAGGTGATTCTCTTGTTGATGGGGAGCCAGTGAAGGTTCCTTAGGTGTTCAGTGATGTGGCATTGGAGAGGGATGACGAGGATGAGTCTGGCTGAGGAGTTCTGGATACGTTGGAGTCTCTTTTGGAATTTTATGGTGGAGCCTGTGTAGAGTGTGTTGCCGTAGTCCAACCGACTGCTGATGAGGGCGTGTGTGACTGTTTTCTTGGTTTTGGTAGGGATCCACTTTAAGATTTTTCGTAGCAGGTGGAGAATGTGGAAGCATGTTGAGGTGATGCCATTGATTTGTCGGTCCATGGAGAGTGAGAAGTCCAGGATGAAGCCTAGATTTCTTGCATGGTCGGTTGGGGTTGGAGGGTGACCAAGTGCTGTGGGCCACAGTCATCCCATGTGGATTTATAGGGTCCGAAGAGGAGGACTTCGGTTTTGTCTGTGTTCAGTTTGAGCCGGTTGTCATTCATCCATGCGGTGACTGCTGTCAGGTCTTTGCAGACAATCTTTTTGGCGGTGGTGGGATCTCGAGTGAGTGAGATGATTAACTGGGTGTCGTCGGCGTAGGAGACGATGTTGAGGTTGTGGCATCGGACGATGGCGGCAAAAGGGGCCATGTAGATGTTGAAGAGGGTGGGGCTCAGTGATGAGCCTTGCGGTACACCACAGTTGACTGGTGTGGGTTTGGAGGAGAAGGGCAGGAGTCTGACTTTCCGGGTCCTGCCGTGAGGAAGGAGGTGATCCATTCCAGGGCTTTGCTGCGGATGCCAGCGTCTTGTAGGCGGTTGCGGAGGGTGTTGTGGTCGACAGTGTTTAAAGCTGCTGAGAGGTCTAGGAGGATGAGGGTGGCGGTTTCTCCTCGGTACAGCATGGCGCAGATGTCTGTGGTGGTGAGGAGGGCGGTCTTGGTGCTTTGGTTGCTTCTGAAACCAGATTGGGAGTGGTCCAGGGTATGGTTGGCCTCAATGTGGTCAATAAGTTGCAAGTTAATGGACTTCTATGACTTTGGCCGGGAAAGGTGTAGCTGGGTCACAGTTAGAGGGTGAAGTAAAGGTTCTGAGCTGACACACCCCAATAGATTTGCCAGATTAAGTGAAGATGTTCGGGATATCAGTTTGGGGGTGGCAGTGTCAGAGGGGGCTGGTTTGCCTAGTATAGTAAACAGTCCTTTAGTTGTGGAAGAACAGCATACTATGGTGGGCAGTCCTTCAGTCATGGAAGAGGGGCATGCAAGTCAGGGCCTGAGGCAGATGTTGGTGGTAGGAGAATCTATTATTAGGAAGGTTGATAGGGTAATTTGTCATCCAGACATAGAACAGTTTGCTGTCTTCCAGGGGCTCATGTTAGGCAAATTGTGGAGCGTATTGATAGATTGTTAGAGGGATGTGGGTCTGATCCTGCAGTCATGGTGCATGTTGGTATGAATTAAGGAATCGGCGGGAGATGGAGAGTCCTAAAAAATGACTTCAGGGAGTTAGTTAGCAAGCTTAAAGCAAGGACCTCCAAAGTAATATTTTCTGAGATATTACCAGTGCCGTGTGCTAACTCAGTAAGGCAGAAGGAGCTAAGGTCTGTAATTCATGGTTAAAACATGGTGTAAAAATGAGGGGTTTGACTTTTTAGAACATTGGGCTGATTTTTTACTAGGGTACTAATTATGCAGTAAGGATGGATTGCAGCTGAATGACATGGGTGCAAGTGTATTGGGGAAAGGATAGTAGCAAGTTTAGAGAACCTTTTAAACTAGGCAAATGGGGGGAGGGTCCGTTGGAACACAATATAACAGAGAGATCAGTCTGTGAATATGTCACTCCCTTAATATCTCAAGGAAGGGATGACTTAAGAAATGTCACATTAGAAAGTATAGAGGAAAGCGCACCAGATATCAGCAGAAAGCACATGAAAATTAAATGTATGACAACAAATGCAAGAAGCATGACAGGTAAAATGGGGGAGCTGACGCTCTTAGTTGCAGAAGAGGACTATGATGTTATTAGTATAACAGAAACTTGGTGGGATAATTCACATGACTGGGTAGTTAACCTAGAGGGGTATACTTTATTTAGGAGGGACAGGAATAATAAAAGGGCTGGAGGAATCTGCATGTATATTAAACCTAAACTTAAACCTACAATAAGGGAAGATATTTATGATACAAGTGACAATGTAGAGTGGGGGGAAAAATCCTAAAAATAATATTACTAGGAACATGCTACAAGCCTCTCAACATTAGTGACCCGGAGGAAACTCAACTACTTATCCAAATAGGTAAGGCTGCTAATAACAGTGCTGTAATTATGGGAGATTTTAACTACCCTGATATAAACTGGGCCAATGAAACTAGTAATTCAGCTAAGGGGGATAGATTTTGAAATGTTCTCAGGGATAGCTTCTTGTCACAATTAATAGAGGAGCCAACTAGGAGTAAAGCTATATTGGATTTAGTGCTAGCAAACAATACAGATATAATATCAAACATAGAAGTCAAAGAATATTTGGGTAACAGTGATAATAACATAGGTCACATTTGAAATCTCTTTTCATATGCAGTGTTTTAAAGGTTTAACTAAGAGTTTTAATTACAAGAAAGCAAAATTCAACAATTTAAGGAAATCATTAAATTATATAAATTGGGACAATGTATTCTCTAATAAAAATACAGAGGATAAATGGATAATATGTAAAAATTTGTTAAATAAATATACATATCAACAAATACCATATGGTTATAAAACTAAAAATAAAAAATCAAAGCCGTTATGGCTAAATAAAAATGTCCCTTTTAAAACATTGCTGGTAACAATACTTGGTGCTGAACTGCTGTCCCTTTAAGTCTCCATAATTCAGTTCTCAGTGGGAAAGGAGGCAACCAATAAGAATGTGAGGGAGCGTATTTAAGCTCCACAGGTGCTAGTCAGATTAAGTCTATGATTAAGGCTAGATAGCCGAAACGCGTCAGACTGACGGATTTCCTACTGAATTTTATGATATTATCATGTGTGCCGTGGATTTTAACCTAATTTGAATAAAGGAACATTTTAACTTTTTGAATGCAGTTATCGTTTGATTTCCATAAATAAAAATGTGTTAAGAGAAATTAGGAAAAAACGTAGGGCATTTAAATTATTAAAAGAAAATAGTACAGACTCAACATACAATATTTATAAGGGTAATGTCTAGAGGATATCAGGAAAAAACTGGATAATATAAAGGTAAATAAAACTCCAGGCCCAGATGGAATACACCTAAGGGTGTTAAGGGAACTTAGCACTGTTATAGACAAACCTCTACTCTTAAATTTTCAAGACTCATTATCCTCAGGCATGGTACCCCAGGATTGGCGTAAAGCTGATGTGGTGCTACTCTTCAAAAAGGGAAGCAGGGATGATCCAGGAAGCTATAGACCAGTTAGTCTGACATCAATAGTGGGGAAGATATTTGAAGGGATTATAAGGGATTATATTGATGAGCATATTCGTGTAAACAACATTATGAGTTCTAATCAGCATGGTTTTATGAGAAATAGATCATGTCAAACGAACCTAAGGCATTTGATACAGTGCCACATGAGAGATTAATGCACAAAATTAAGGGACTGGGAATAGCTGAAAATGTTAGCTCATGGATAAATAACTGGATAAAAGATAGGGAGCAATGAGTAGTAGTAAATGGATCATACTCAGATTGGACAAAGGTAATCAATGGAGTACCCCAGGGATCAGTACTGGGCCCTCTTCTTTTTAATATTTTTATAAATGACTTGGAGCAAGGATTAAATAGCGACATCTCTATTTTTGCAGATGATACTAAGTTATGTAAGGTCATTAGGTCAGAGGAGGACAAACTCTCATTACAAAGGGATTTGCAAAAATTAGAACTATGGGCAAGTAAATGGAAAATGAGATTTAATACAGGAAAATGCAAGGTACATTTTGGAAGTAAAAATAAGCAGGCAACCTATTTTTTTAAATGGGACAAGACTTAACCAAACAGAGGAGGAAAGGTATTTGGGAGTAGTATTAGATAACAAGCTAAAGATGGGTGCACAATGCAGGGCAGCGGCTTCAAAGGCTAATAAAATACTAGCATGTATTAAAAGAGGCATTGATTCAAGGGAGGAAAGCATAATTCTGTCACTATATAAAGCTCTAGTAAGACCTCACCTTGAGTCTGGAGTGCAGTTCTGGGGACCGATCGCTAAAAAAGTTATTGCAGAACTAGAAAAAGTTCAGAGAAGGGCCACAAAACTAATAAGGGGATTGGAGAAATTAACCTATGAGGAGAGGCTAGCCAAACTGGGTCGGTTTTCTTTAGAAAAAAAGGCGCTTGAGAGGTGACATGATTACTTTATATAAATATATTCAAGGCCAATATACAGAGATGGCAGAAGCTCTGTTTATTCCAAGAAAATTGTTTATGACAAGAGGTCATAATTTAAGGTTGGAGGAAAGGAGATTTAATCTCCTGCAACGGAAACGTTTTTACACTGTAAGAGCAATAAAATTGTGGAACCAAAGGAGTGCTCCAATCAGCCAATAGAATGCAAGGTCAATCCTATTGGCTGATTGGATCAGCCAATCAGATTGAACTTCAATCCGATTGGCTGATAGCATCAACCAACAGGATTTTTCCTACCTTAATTCCGATTGGCTTATAGGATTCTATCAGCCAATCGGAATTCAAGGGACGCCATCTTGGATGACATCATTTAAAGGAACCTTCATTCTTCGTTAGGACTTTGTTTGAAGAGGATGACCTGCGTCGGCTGGATTGAAGATGGACCCGCTCTGCTCCGGAAGGATGAAGATAGAAGATGCCGCCTGGATGAAGCCTTCTGCCGTCTTGAGGACCTCTTCTGCCCCGATCGGATGAAGACTTCTGCCATATGGAGGACCACTTGTGCCTGGCTGGATGAAGACGGCTCAAGGTAGGGTGATCTTCAGGGGGTTAGTGTTAGTTTTTTTTAAGGGGGGATTGGGTGGGTATTTTTTTTTTACAGGAAAAAGAGCTGATTACTTTGGGGCAATGCCCCGCAAAAGGCCCTTTTAAGGGCTATTTGTAATTTATTATAAGGGTAGGGAATTTTTTTATTTTGGGGGGCTTTTTTATTTCATTAGGGGGATTAGATTAGGTGTAATTAGTTTAAAATTCTTGTAATTCTTTTTTTTTTTTTTCGTAATTTAGTTTATTTAATTTAATTGTAATTAATTGTAGGTAGTTTAGGTAATTAGGTTAATGACAGTGTAGTGTTAGGTGTAATTGTAACTTATGGCTAGATTTAGAGTTCTGAGCGTAGAGCATAATTTACCGCCACTACAACTCTCAATACCAGCGGTGCTTACGGACGCGGCCAGCTTCAAAAACGTGCTCCTGCACAATATCCCCATAGGAAACAATGGGGCAGTTTGAGCTGAAAAAAACCTAACACCTGCAAGAAAGCAGCGTTCAGCTCCTAACGCAGCCCCATTGTTTCCTATGGGGAAACACTTCCTAAGTCTGCACCTAACACCCTAACATGTACCCCGAGTCTAAACACCCCTAACCTTACACTTATTAACCCTTAATCTGCCGCCCCCGCTATCGCTGACCCCTGCATATTATTATTAACCCCTAATCTGCCGCTCCGTACACCGCTGCAACCTACGTTATCCCTATGAACCCCTAATCTGCTGCCCCTAACCCCGCTGACCCCTATATTATATTTATTACCCCCTAATCTGGCCCCCCCCCAACTTCGCCGCTACCTACCTACAATTATTAACCCCTAATCTGCTGACCGGACCTCACCGCTACTCTAATAAATGTATTAACCCCTAAAGCTAAGTCTAACCCTAACCCTAACACCCCCCTAAGTGAAATATAATTTTATTCTAACAAAATAAATTAACTCTTATTAAATAAAGTATTCCTATTTAAAGCTAAATATTTACCTGTAAAATAAACCCTAAACTAGCTACAATATAACGAATAATTATATTGTAGCTATTTTAGGATTAATATTTATTTTACAGGCAACTTTGTATTTATTTTAACCAGGTACAATAGCTATTAAATAGTTAATAACTATTTAATAGCTACCTAGTTAAAATAATTACAAAATTATCTGTAAAATAAATCCTTACCTAAGTTACAATTAAACCTAACACTACACTATCAATAAATAAATTAAATACAAAAACTTGAATCTGATTGGCTGATTCAATCAGCAATCAGAATTTTCCTACCTTCATTTGTCGGGAGTTCGTCGTGGATGAAGGATGTTCAGCGTCGGCGGGATGAAGATGAAGCCGGAAGAAAGAAGATTGAAGATGCCGCTTGATAGAAGACTTCAGCCGGATGATGGACCTCTTCAGCCCCCTCTTGGATGAAGACATCGCCCGGATAGGATGAAGACTTCGGACCCTCTTCTGGACAGATCGGTGATACCCGGCGTGGTGAAGATAAGGTAGGGAGATAATCAGGGGCTTAGTGTTAGGTTTATTTAAGGGGGGTTTGGGTTAGATTAGGGGTATGTGGATGGTGGGTTGTAATGTTGGGGGGGTATTGTATGTTTTTTTTACAGGCAAAAGAGCAGAATTCTTTGGGGCATGCCCCGCAAAAGGCCCTTTTAAGGGCTGGTAAGGTAAAAGAGCTTTTCAATTTTTATTTTAGAATAGGGTAGGGAATTTTTTTATTTTGGGGGGCTTTGTTATTTTATTAGGGGGCTTAGAGTAGGTGTAATTAGCTTAAAATTGTTGTAATATTTTTATAATGTTTGTAAATTATTTTTTTTATTTTTTGTAACAGTTCTTTTTTATTTTTTGTACTTTAGTTAGTTTATTTAATTGTATTTATTTGTAGGTATTTGTATTTAATTAATTTATTGATAGTGTAGTGTTAGGTTTAATTGTAACTTAGGTTAGGATTTATTTTACAGGTAATTTTGTAATTATTTTAACTAGGTAGCTATTAAAAAGTTATTAACTAATAGCTATTGTACCTGGTTAAAATAAATACAAAGTTGCCTGTAAAATAAATATTAATCCTAAAATATCTACAATATAATTATTCGTTATATTGTAGCTAGTTTAGGGTTTATTTTACAGGAAAATATTTAGCTTTAAATAGGAATACTTTATTTAATAAGAGTTAATTTATTTTGTTAGAATAAAATTATATTTAACTTAGGGGGGTGTTAGGGTTAGACTTAGCTTTAGGGGTTAATACATTTATTAGAGTAGCGGTGAGGTCTGGTAGGCAGATTAGGGGTTAATAATTGTAGGTAAGGTAGCGGCGACATGGGGGGGCAGATTTGGGGTCAATAAATATAATATAGGTGTCGGCGATGTTAGGGGCAGCAGATTAGGGGTACATAGGGATAATGTAGGTTGCGGCGGTGTGCAGTCGGCAGATTAGGGGTTAAAAAATTTTAATAGAGTGGCGGCGATGTGGGGGGGGGCCTCGGTTTAGGGGTACATAGGTAGTTTATGGGTGTTAGTGTACTTTAGAGCACAGTAGTTAAGAGCTTTATGAACCGGCGTTAGCCCAGAAAGCTCTTAACTCCTGGCTTTTCTCTGTGGCTGAAGTCTTGTCGTTAGATTTCTAACGCTCACTTCAGCCAAGACTCTAAATACCGGCGTTAGAAAGATCCCATTGAAAAGATAGGATACGCAATTGACGTAAGGGGATCTACGGTATGGAAAAGTCGCGGCTGGAAAGTGAGCGTTAGACCCTTACCTACAAGACTCTAAATACCAGTGGTAGGACAAAACCAGCGTTAGGACCCCCTAACGCTGGTTTTGACGGCCAACGCAGAACTCTAAATCTAGGCGTTAGGTTGGGATTTATTTTACGGGAAATTTTGTACTTATTTTAGCTAGGTAGTTATTAAATAGTTAATAACTATTTAATAACTATTCTACCTAGTTAAAATAAATACAAAGTTGCCTGTAAAATAAAAATAAATCCTAAGCTAGCTACAATGTAACTATTAGTTATATTGTAGCTAGCTTAGGGTTTATTTTATCGGTAAGTATTTAGTTTTAAATAGGATTAATTTATTTAATTATGTTAAATTAATTTCGTTTAATTTAAATTATATTTAAGTTGGGGGGGTTAGGGTTAGGGTTAGATTTAGGATTAGGGGTTAATAACTTTATTATAGTGGCGGCGATGTTGGCCGCGGCAGATTAGGGATTAATAAATTTAATATAGTTGTGGCGACGTTGGGGGGCAGATTAGGGGTTAATAACTATAATGTAGGTGTCGGCGATGTTGGGGGCAACAGATTATGGGGTTTATAAGTATAATGTAGGTGGCGGCGGTGTCCGGAGCGGGAGATTAGGGATTAATAGTATAATGCAGGTGGCGATGATGTTGGAGGCGGCAGAATAGGGGTTAATAAGTGTAAGATTAAGGGTGTTTAGACTCGGGGTTCATGTTAGGGTGTTAGGTGTAGACATATTTTTTATTTTCCCATAGGAAACAATGTAGCTGCGTTAAGAGCTGAACGCTGCTTTTTTGCAGGTGTTAGGTTTTTTTTTCAGCCAGCTCAGCCCCATTGTTTCCTATGGGGAAATCGCGCACGAGCGCTACCGTAAGCAATGCTGGTATCGAGGTGAGATGTGGAGCTAAATTTTGCTCAACGCTCACTTTTCTGAGGCTAACGCCGGCTTGCAGAAAACTCGTAATACCAGCATTGGCTTAAGGGAGCGGTAAGAAAAAAAGGAGCGTTAGCACCGCACAGCCTTACCAACAAAACTCGTGATCTAGCCGTTTGTTACTTTAGAAATTATCCTCGAAAACAGGCAAGCATTCAGCCACAGGCCCGGACCCAGGATGAGCACCGCCAACCCCAACTGCCTTTAAAACCCCCTCCTTCAAATTAAAGTTAAACAAGTGATGGCCAACCTCATTTACATGTACCGCATCTTGCCTGAAAAAAACAGCAGCCAGATTCCCCTTCAAATTCTACATGCCGAATGGCAACTCCCCCATGATGGCTCACAAAATTACTCATCACTCTATTAACATTTTTTCTTGCACATCCAGCTTTTTATTGTCCCAGACAGCCCTCCAAATTAGCCGTGGGATAATCTCAGACCAAACTATTCTTCATCCTAACAATAAGAACATTCTGACTCATATAACCTACATCATTCCCCCCAGCATGTAGCACCAGAATCTCTGCAGGGCAAACAATCTTTAAAAAGTAAATTACCTTTAGCAGCACCTGGTCCCACTTCATGCCTCTAACACCCAACCAGCACATGGTTACCTCCTCAGCTGCAAAACCTCACCCAATAAATAAATGAATGCCCAGCAACCCAACAAACCAACGGATCTACAAAACAACAAGAAGAAGAAAAAACATGTTACAACACCAAATGCTGTCGCACATAAGATCTGAACTGACCTAAAGACCACCTTCCAATCCCCTTAATGCTTGCATCCCACATTCCCAACATTCTCGCTTTGGTGGCCGTCCCTATATGAAAGGAATGGGAACTAAAATCAACCACTGGTAAACCAAAGATTTCTAATGCTTGTACAAAATATTGCAACAAATTGAAACTTGGATAAAGAATCACCATTCTCATGTATTAACAAAGGCCCCCCAACTGCAGGCCACAACCACAAAAAGTGCCTCAATGTACCCACCGGGCAACAATCCCCCCCAATGGCCCACAGACAAATCAGCTGGCCCTTGGCCTGCTGATTCATCTTAGATTCTGTAACCAGATGAAAACTTGATTACCTTTAACAACAACATCCGACATCTGAACACCACCAACATCCTGTTTGTTCTTAGCCACAATCTCTGATATGCGGAAAGCCGCAAAAAACGAAAGAACAAATGACGTACGAAACAGAAAAACCTCATGCTCTCCCAAACAGACCTGTTTGAGCACCCCAACAACAATCAAGAGAACTGCAAAAACAACTGGCCTCCTGCCATCCTTCTATTTCTGGCCCCTACACAACCTCTTACCAGTGATGTCACAAACCTAAAAATTTCGGTTCGCGAACGGCGGACTCGAACTTCCGCTACTGTTCGCAAACCGGCGAACCGGGCGAACCACCATTGACTTCAATAGGCAGGTGAACTTTAAAACCCACAGGGACTCTTTCTGGCCACAATAGTGATGGAAAAGTTGTTTCAAGGGGACTAACACCTGGACTGTGGCATGCTGGAGGGGGATCCATGGCAAAACTCCCATGGAAAATTACATAGTTGATGCAGAGTCTGGTTTTAAGCTATAAAGGGCCTAAATCACCTAACATTCCTATATTGTTTGGAATAACGTGCTTTAAAACATCAGATATGATGTTGTATCGATCAGGTAGTGTAAGGGTTACGCCCGCTTCACAGTGACAGACCAAACTCCCCATGTAACGCACCTCAAACAACCGCAAACAGTCCATTTGCACAACCACGAGATAGATAGATTTGATAGATAGATACATAGATTACATAGATCAATAGATGCAATATACATATGATAGATACAAATTACATAGATCAATAACTGCAATATACATTTGATAGATACGAATTACATAGATCAATAGATGCAATATACATTTGATAGATACGAATTACATAGATCAATAGATGCAATATACATTTGATAGATACGAATTATATCGATCAATAGATGCAATATACATTTGATAGATACGAATTACATAGATCAATAGATGCAATATACATTTGATAGATATGAATTACATAGATCAATAGATGCAATATACATTTGATAGATATGAATTACATAGATCAAAAGATGCAATATACATTTGATAGATACAAATTACATAGATCATGAGATGCAATATACATTTGATAGATACGAATTACATAGATCAATAGATGCAATATACATTTGATAGATACGATTTACATAGATCAATAGATGCAATATACATTTGATAGATACGATTTACATAGATCAATAGATGCAATATACATTTGATATATACGAATTACATAGATCAAAAGATGCAATATACATTTGATAGATACGATTGATACTTAGATAGATTTGATAGATAAATAGATAGATTTGATAGATATATAATTTCCCAGACAGAGAATTACAAGACGTGCGGTCTGAGACCCATGGTAAGGTTCCCAGAGCCAGTTGCGGCGCCAGGGGACGTGTATATGGCATGGATTTTCGGAACCGAGAGATGGAAAAAGATGCTTGGTCGGTCCTCCTGCTTGAAATTTGGGGCACGGCATGTGCAATCTATTGTGCCACCAGATATGAGTGGTGTGTTAAGTAGTACTATTCTTTGCAGTTTAATACCTGTTACTCCCCCTATCGGGGGAGTTGTATATGGCATGGATTTTAGGAACTGGGAGATGGAAAAAGATGCTTGGTCGGTCCTCCTACTTCAAATTTGTCCGATCAATAGATGCAATATACATTTGATAGATACGAATTACATAGATCAATAGATGCAATATACATTTGATAGATACGAATTCCATAGATCAATAGATGCAATATACATTTGATAGATACGAATTACATAGATCAATAGATGCAATATACATTTGATAGATACGAATTACATAGATCAATAGATGCAATATACATTTGATAGATACGAATTACATAGATCAATAGATGCAATATATATTTGATAGATACGAATTACATAGATCAATAGATGCAATATACATTTGATAGATACGAATTACATTGATCAAAAGATGCAATATACATTTGATAGATACGAATTACATAGATCAATAGATGCAATATACATTTGATAGATATGAATTACATAGATCAATAGATGCAATATAATTTTTTTAGATACAAATTACATAGATCAATAGATGCAATATACATTTGATAGATACGATTTACATAGATCAATAGATGCAATATACATTTGATAGATACGAATTACATAGATCAATAGATGTAATATATATTTGATTGATACGATTGATAGTTAGATAGATTTGATAGATAGATAGATTTGATAGATATATAATTTCCCTGACAGAGAATTACAAGACGTGTGTTTGGGACCCATGGTAAGGTTCCCAGAGGCAGTTGCGGCGCCAGGGGACGTGTATATGGCATGGATTTTCGGAACCGGGAGATGGAAAAAAGATGGTTGGTCGGTCCTCCTGCTTCAAATTTGGGGCACTGTGCATGCAATCTATTGTGCCACCAGATATGAGTGGTGTGTTAAGTAGTACTATTCTTAGCAGTTTAATACCTGTTACTCCCCCTATTGGGGGAGGTGTATATGGCATGGATTTTAGAAACCGGGAGATGGAAAAAGATGCATGGTCAGCCCTCCTACTTCAAATTTGGCCGAAACACAAGTGGCTTTCACAAAACAGTCCGGCCACGAGATAGATAGATTTGATAGATAGATAGATAGATAGATACATAGATTACATAGATCAATAGATGTAATATACATTGGACAGATACAAATTACATAGATCAATAGATGCAATATACATTTGATAGATACGAATTATATAGATCAATAGATGCAATATACATATGATAGATACGAATTACATTGATCAATAGATGCAATATACATTTGATATATACGAATTACATAGATCAATAGATGCAATATACATTTGATAGATACGAATTACATAGATCAAAAGATGCAATATACATTTGATAGATACGAATTACATAGATAAACAGATGCAATATACATTTGATAGATACGAAATTGCATAGATCAATAGATGCAATATACATTTGATAGATACGAATTGCATAGATCAATAGATGCAATATACATTTGATAGATACAAATTACATAGATCAATAGATGCAATATACATTTGATAGATACAAATTACATAGATCAATAGATGCAATATACATTTGATAGATACGAATTCCATAGATCAAAGCATGCAATATACATTTGATAGATACGAATTACATAGATCAATAGATGCAATATACATTTGATAGATACGAATTACATAGATCAATAGATGCAATATACATTTGATAGATACGAATAACATAGATCAATAGATGCAATATACATTTGATAGATACGAATTACATAGATCAATAGATGCAATATACATTTGATAGATATAAATTGCATAGATCAATAGATGCAATATACATTTGATAGATACAAATTACATAGATCAATAGATGCAATATACATTTGATAGATACGAATTACATAGATCAATAGATGCAATATACATTTGATAGATACGAATTACATAGATCAATAGATGCAATATACATTTGATAGATACGAATTACATAGATCAATAGATGCAATATACATTTGATAGATACAAATTGCATAGATCAATAGATGCAATATACATTTGATAGATACGAATTACATAGATCAATAGATGCAATATACATTTGATAGATACGATTGATAGTTAGATAGATTTGATAGATAAATAGATATATTTGATAGATATATAATTTCCCAGACAGGGAATTACAAAGACGTGCAGTCTGGGACCCATGGTAAGGTTACTTCCTTTTGCACAATCGAGTACAGGTTGGGGTCCAGGATTGCCTTTTGTGCAAAGAAATTGTGGCCGGGTACCTTCCACTGCGGTGTCCCCTATCAGGGGACGTGTATATGGCATGGATTTTAGGAACCGGGAGATGGAAAAAGATGCTTGGACACCCAGTACAGGTTGTTCTCCTTCAGCCTTTTTATACGAGGGTCCCCGACCCTCAACATGCATGACAGCATGAAAGACCCCATATGCCATGACTTCCTTTTGCACAATCAAGTACAGGTATGGCATCGATTTTTGAAACCCGGAGATAACTTTTAGGAACCGGGAGATGGAAAAAGTTGCTTGAACACCCAGTACAGGTCGTTCTCCTTCAGCCTTTTTAAATGAGGGTCCCCAACCCTCAACAGGCACGACAGCATGAAAGACCCCATATGCCATGACTTCCTTTTGCACAATCGAGTACAGGTATGGCATCGATTTTAGGAACCCGGAGATAATTTTTAGGAACCGGGAGATGGAAAAAAAAGGTGCTTGGACACCCAGTACAGGTCGTTCTCCTTCAGCCTTTTTATACGAGGGTCCCCGACCCTCAACAGGCACAACAGCATGAAAGACCCCATATGCCATGACTTCCTTTTGCACAATCGAGTACAGGTATGGCATCAATTTTAGGAACCCGGAGATAATTTTTAGGAACCGGGAGATGGAAAAAGATGCTTGGACACCCAGTACAGGTAGTTCTCCTTCAGCCTTTTTATACGAGGGTCCCCGACTTTCAACAGGCACGACAGCATGAAAGACCACATATGCCATGACTTCCTTTTGCACAATCGAGTACAGGTATGGCATCGATTTTAGTAACCCAGAGATATTTTTTAGGAACCGAGAGATGGAAAAAGATGCTTGGTCGGTCCTCCTACTTCAAATTTGGGGCACTGCGCGTGCAATCTACTGTACCACCAGATATGAGTGGTGTGTTAAGTAGTACTATTCTTAGCAGTTTAATCCCTGTTATGTGCCTTTTTTTTGGTTTGGGTTTTGAAGCCACAGTGCAGCACCAGAGGCCAGAAAAATTAGGCATGTACACATGCCTGAAAAATTAGGTATTGTTGCAGACGCTGCTGTAGCAGCGGCCAGAAAAATTGATGTTTGTTTGACAGTTAGAAAGTGCCCTAAAACATTGCGGCTTGAACTATAGTTGTTGGCGGATAAGTCACGCAAGTCATCCGGCATTCAAAGATAAAATACAGCAGCGTGTGTACCATTTGTAGCCCAAGGCAGCTCATCTCATCAGGCCTTTTTTACTCGAATGTATCTCACAATGTCAGTCCCTTCGGGATCCATCCCTCATTCATTTTAATAAAGGTGAGATAATCAAGAATTTTGACCTAGGCGACTTCTCTTCTCAGTGACAATACCTCCTGCTGCACTGAAGGTAATTTCTGACAGGACACTTGAAGCGGGGACAGGCCAGAAGTTCGATTGCAAATTGGGATAGCTCAGGCCACAGGTCAAGCCTGCACACCCAGTAGTCAAGGGGTCCATCGCTCCTCAGAGTGTCGAGATCCGCAGTTAATGCGAGGTAGTCTGCTACCTGTCGGTTGAGTCGTTCTCTGAGGCTGGATCCCGAAGGGCTGTAGCGATGCATAGGCGTTAAAAAGGTCTGCATGTCCTCCATCAACAACACGTCTGGAAAGCGTCCTTTCCTTGCCGGCGGCTCTTAGATTCCCGTTGTGCTGTGACATCACCCTTATACACTGTATAAAGCATACTTTTTAATTTATTTTTGAACTGCTCCATCCTTTCCGACTTGCGGGAATTCGGTAACATTTCAGTCACTTGGACACCCAGTACAGTTCGTTCTCCTTCAGCTTTTTTATACGAGTGTCCCTCAACAGGCATGACAGCATGAAAGACCCCATTTGCACAAGGTTGGATGCCGAGCTACTCATGTCCTGTTCCTCGTCCATCTCACTGAAGGTATCTTCTTCCCCCCATCCTCGTACAACACCACGGGTACCAGATAGGTTACAACGAGCACCCTGGGATGCCTGTTGTGCTTGGACTTCCTCCTCCTCCTCAAAACCACATTCCTCCTCTGACTCCTCTTCCTCACAATCCTCTGGTCCAGCAAGCGATGCTGATAAGGCTGTTTCTGGTGGTGATGGAGACCACAACTCTTCCTCTTCCTCTTCACGCTCATCTATGGCCTGATCCAGCACTCTTCACAGGGCATGCTCCAGGAAGAAAACAAATGGTATGATGTCGCTGATGGTGCCTTCGGTGCGACTGACTAGGTTTGTCACCTCCTCAAAAGGACGCATGAGCCTACAGGCATTGTGCATGAGCGTCCAGTAACGTGGCAAAAAATCCCCAGCTCCCCAGAGGCTGTCCTAGCACCCCGGTCATACAAATACTCGTTAACAGCTTTTTCTTGTTGTAGCAGGCGGTCGAACATTAGGAGTGTTGAATTCCAACGTGTCGGGCTGTGACAACTCAAGCGCCTCACTGGCAGGTTGTTTCGCCGCTTGATATCTGACAAGTGCGCCATGGCCGTGTAGAAACGCCTGAAATGGCCACACACCTTACTGGCCTGCTTCAGGACGTCCTGTAAGCCTGGGTACTTATGCACAAAGCGTTGTACAATCAGATTACACACATGTGCCATGCACGGCACATGTGTCTACTTGCCCAATTTCAATGCCGCCACCAATTTACTTCCATTGTCAGAAACCACTTTGCCGATCTCCAGTTGGTGCGGAGTCAGCCACTGATCCACCTGTGCATTCAGGGAAGACAGGAGTGCTGCTGCGGTGTGACTCTCTGCTTTAAGGCAAGTCAATCCCAAGACAACGTGACACTGCCATATCCGGCATGTGGAATAGTACCTGGGGAGCCGGGGGGTGCCGTTGATGTGGAGCGAGACGCAGCAGCAGAAGAGGACTCAGCCGAGGAAGAGGTTATGGAAGAGGATGGAGTAGGAGGAGTAGAGGAGGTAGCAGCAGGCCTGCCTGCAAGTTGTGGCGGTGTCACCAACTCCTCTGCAGAGCCACGCATTCCATGCTTGTCAGCCGTCAGCAGGTTTACCCAATGCGCAGTGTAGGTGATATACCTGCCCTGACCATGCTTTGCAGACCAGCTATCAGTGGTCAGATGGACCCTTGCCCCAACACTGTGTGCCAGACATGCCATTACTTCCTTTCGCACAATTGAGTACAGGTTTGGGATTGCCTTTTGTGAAAAGAAATTTCGGCCGGGTACCTTCCACTGCGGTGTCCCAATAGATACAAATTTTTTGAACGCCTCAGACTCCACCAGCTTGTATGGTAAAAGCTGGCGGGCTAAGAGTTCAGACAAGCCAGCTGTCAGACACCGGGCAAGGGGGTGACTTTGGGAAATTGGCTTCTTACACTCAAACATGTCCTTGACAGATACCTGACTGTGGGCAGATGAGCAGGAACTGCTACGGAAGAGAGAATGAGTGGCGGATGGTTGAGAGGGGGCAAGGAGTACAGCAGTGGTTGACGTGGCTGAAGTTGCTGCACCAGGAGGAGGATGGAAGCTTTGAGTTTGTGTGCTGCTTCTACTCATGTGTTCATCCCATCTGCGTTTGTGATGTGAGATCATGTGCCTCGCAAAGCAGTTGTACCTAGGTGGGTGTTGGACTTCCCACAACTCAGTTTCTTTTGGCACAGGTTGCAAATGGCATCGCTGTTGTCAGAGGCAGACACACAAAAAGTTTGAAGAGAACCCAAGGGTACCTGTTTTTAAATATCTACCTAAGGTACACAAATCCCTAGACACTCCCCCAGGGAGACCAATCATCTCTGCTATTGGCTCCCTGGGAGAGAGGTTGGGCCAATGGGTTGATGCACAACTACAACCCATTGTGCAAGCACTACCAGGATTTCTTAGGGATACTAAGCATCTTATTAGACTAATTCAAGATGTACAGTGGAGTGAAGGTTATCATTTTGTGACTATAGATGTAGTCTCACTCTACTCCTGTATTCCACATACCTTGGGCATTACAGCGATAAAAAACATGCTTGAAAGATACTCAGGTTATGACGATGAGCTTATAGATTACATCTTACAGGCTATTAATTTTCTATTAAATAGAAATTATTTCATGTTCAATGGTGAGTTTTTTTTACAGCTAAGAGGGACAGCGATGGGGGCGAAATTCACCCCCTCTTATGCGAACCTGTAGCTAGCAAATTTTGAAGTAATGAAAATTTTTGATGCCTCTAATCCTTTTCAGAAGAACATAATAGTGTACACTCGCTACATAGATTATGTTCTTCTGATCTGGGAAGGTGACATGGGACAACTTAATAAGTTATTAACCATAATGACCAAAATTTGAGGTTTACTTATAGTACATCAGATACCAGTATATCTTATCTTGATGTACTTTTAAAGAGCAGTGACAATGAGATAATCACGGAAGTGTATAGGAAAGAGATCAGTGGCAATACAATACTCAGAGCTGACTCCTCACATCCAGGTCACCTCAAGAAAGGGATACCAAAGGGCCAATACATTAGATTAAGGGGTAATTGCACTAATCTATGTGACTATTGGAAGCATGCTGATAGTTTAGCAAAACGCTTAGTTGAAAGAGGATATGATGTAAATAAATTACAAGAAATATCCACAATGGTGTCCACTTTGATAGAAAAGATTTATTGAAAGATAAAGGAGTCAATAACACAGGGAAAATAAGAAAAGAGAAGGTATTAACTTTATCACTAAATACAGCAAGCAGTTCAGTGAAATATGTAATATAATTAAAACTAGACTGCCATTACTTGAGAGAGATTTAGATCTCAAATATATCTCTAAGAATTGTAATTTCATCTCCAGTAGATCAGACACTATTGGAGATAGCATAAGGAAAAATTTTGGACCGAAGATTTGTCCGAAAGATATTCAGCCTAGATCTTGGTTATCTACTAATGTGGGGTTTCACAAATGTGGAGTAAAACCATGCAAATGTTGTGATTATGTCATCATGGGAGATAGCTTTATGTCCACCAACACAGGTCTAACATATAAAATAAGGGACAAAATTAACTGCAATTCTACTTTTGTAGTTCATCTTGTAACCTGCATGTTATGCAAATTTCAGTATGTGGGTCTCACCTCTAGGAATCTTAAAGACAGAATCAGAGAACATCTACTGTCCCTAGAGGCTGAGACCCCCAAGACACCAGTTGCAAAACATTTCTTCCAACATGATAATCGTTTAAGGCACTTTAAGTTCCAAGGTATAGAACAGGTCAATTTGGGTGCTAGAGGAGGTGATAGGTATCAGGCTCTCAGTAAAAGAGAGATTTTTTGGATTTATACTTTAAGGACTGGTTCTCCTTGTGGAATAAACAAGATCAGTGATGTAAAACATTTCATTGACAAATAGAGTATTATGTCTCCAATGGAAATTTTTTAATGGTTGGGGATACCATCTTATTTTATTTATATATTTTCTCATTCTGTTGTAAGATAATTTTATTTACACATATGAAATGATTAAGGGTGTCTTGATATTGATATGAATATTTTATTCACAGTTCATTTTCCATCTAATAATCTATATGTATGTGTGAATAAGTTTAGATCCTATCTTTATCTTTGTATATCATTATTGTCCTGGGATACACTTTATGTTCATTGAAACTTTTATAACTTTAATGCATAGATACGGTACTCTGTGCTAGGTTGGCTTTCTTTTTTGTATATCACGCTACATTTGGGATAATGCTCTTATTGGCATGTTTGCAGACACTTTATTATGGTTAGCATTTAACTTTTATACTTACTATTTGGTCTGCAATCCATGACAATTATATATATTTTTTGAAATTACTATAAGGGGCTAATACTTTGTCACTCATAGCGTGAAGTCAGGCTTTGCACACTCTACCGACATGCAAGTGTTTGTTAATAAAACCATTTTTCTTTGTTGTTATAGACCACCATTTAATAAGTTCCCATTTCTGTTTTTAAAGTATTTTTTTCAATTTTAAGATTGTTTCTTAGAATTTATGCTGTATATATATTTTTTGACTAACCAGTATTATTATTTAACAACTTAGTCTTGTACCAGTAGGGGTTAAATTACTATCCCTTCAGTGCATGCAGGTAATTTTGATGACTATTTTTGATTGGTCTATTTTGTATTGTTGCAAGTGATTTAACAGCTGTGTAAGTTACTATCCGAATGCTCTGATGAACTGCCATTGAGACAGGAAACGCGTCAGCAGAAGGATCTCTCTGTTTGCTGTGCCAGGTCTGTTTTATGAATTACCAATAAAATACACGTTTTATTATACCTATATCTCTCCTCTCTCTCCTTCCTACTCTGGAACTGTGAATTTGTTTGGAATAGTACCTGGGGAGCTGGGGGGGTGCCGATGATGTGGAGCAAGACGCAGCAGCAGAAGAGGACTCATCCGAGGAATAGGTTATGGAAGAGGATGGAGTAGGAGGAGTAGAGGAGGTAGCAGCAGGCCTGCCTGCAAGTTGTGGCGGTGTCACCAACTCCTCTGCAGAGCCACGCATTCCATGCTTGTCAGCCGTCAGCAAGTTTACCCAATGCGCAGTGTAGGTGATATACCTGCCCTGACCATGCTTTGCAGACCAGCTATCAATGGTCAGATGGACCCTTGCCCCAACACTGTGTGCCAGACATGCCATTACTTCCTTTCACACAATCGAGTACAGGTTTGGGATTGCCTTTTATGAAAAGAAATTTCGGCCAGGTACCTTCCACTGCGGTGTCCCAATAGATACAAATTTTTTGAACGCCTCAGACTCCACCAGCTTGTATGGTGAAAGCTGGTGGGCTAAGAGCTCAGACAAGCCAGCTGTCAGACACCGGGCAAGGGGGTGACTTTGGGAAATTGGCTTCTTACACTCAAACATGTCCTTGACAGATACCTGACTGTGGGCAGATGAGCAGGAACTGCTATGGAAGAGAGACTGAGTGGCGGATGGTTGAGAGGGGGCAAGGAGGACAGCAGTGGTTGACGTGGCTGAAGATGCTGGACCAGGAGGAGGATGCAAGCTTTGAGTTTGTGTGCTGCTTCTACTCATGTGTTCATCCCATCTGCGTTTGTGATGTGAGACCATGTGCCTCACAAAGCAGTTGTACCTAGGTGGGTGTTGGACTTCCCACAACTCAGTTTCTTTTGACACAGGTTGCAAATTGCATCGCTGTTGTCAGAGGCAGACACACAAAAATAATGCCTCACTGCTGAGCTCTGCGATGACGGCATTCTGGTGGTGGCAACAGCATGCATTGATTGGCGTGCTGTCTGGCTGACCCCGGGTGTCGATGCATGCTGTCTGACTGTGCCACTAGCTCCTTGCGACAACCTCCCCCTCCTTCCAACTCATCTCCTCCTCCTCTCTGTCTCCCCATCTGAACTTTCCCCCTCTTCTTCTTCTCTTCTAGCGGGCACCCACGTGACATCAACGGACGCATCGTCATCATCAACCGCTTCACTTGTATCTGACAAGTCAACAAAGGAAGCCGCAGCGGGTACAACATCATCATCATCACACCGTACGTCCATGCTGCCTGACTGAGACATATCCCTGTTATCTACATCTACATCCTCTGGCAATAATGGTTGCGCATCACTATCACTCATTTCTTCCAACTGATGTGTAAATAACTCCTCTGACAGATCAAGTGAAGCGGCTGTGGTGCTGGTGTTGGTGGTGGCGGCAGGCGGGCGAGTGGTAACTTGAGAGGTGCCCGAAGCTAAGCTGGAGGAGGATGGTGCGTCAAGGTTCCGAGCGGAAGCTGTAGAAGATTGGGTGTCCTGTGCTAGCCAGTCAACTATGTCCTCAGAGTCAGAAATGTTCAAGTTTGGGGTACGTGGCCTCTGAACACTGGGCATTATTCTAGGGCCAAAGGGAATCACAGCACCACGACCATGACGGCCCCAGCGGGGTGGCCTGCCTCTGCCTGTCATTTTTTTTTTTTCGATTAGTGGTACTATGCGTGCAAGCTACTGTGACAACAGATATGAGTGGCACTGTGCAGTGGCAGAAGTTGGCAGAGTAGACGCTGTAGACCTGACACAAACGCTTGCAGACAACTAACTGCTATTCAATCTATTACAGTCAAAAACATTTTTTTTTTTTTAAATGTACACTACTGTTACTCCAGATATGATTTGCACTGGTGTGACACTGTGCCCTGGCAGGCACTGAAACGCACACGTGTGAAGGAAACTGACTGCTATTATTTAACACAGTCAAAAAATTGTTGTTTTTTTAAATCTACACTACTGTTACACCAGATATGAGTTGCACTGGGGTGACACTGTGCCCTGGCAGGCAGGCACTTAAACGCACACGTGTGAAGGAAACTGACTGCTATTATTTAACACAGTCAAAAAAGTTGTTTTTTTTTAATCTACACTACTGTTACACCAGATATGAGTTGCACTGGGGTGACACTGTGCCCTGGCAGGCACTGAAACGCACACGTGTGAAGGAAACTGACTGCTATTATTTAACACAGTCAAAAAAGTGTTTTTTTTTATATATCTACACTACTGTTACACCAGATATGAGTTGCACTGGGGTGACACTGTGCCCTGGCAGGCACTGAAACGCACACGTGTGAAGGAAACTGACTGCTATTATATAACACAGTCAAAAAAGTGTTGTTTTTTTAAATCTACAGTACTGTTACACCAGATATGAGTTGCACTGGGGTGACTGTTGGATATATGTAAGAGCGCCAAAAAGGCTAAGGTATATCACAGGGCTTATTATAATCAAATAGTATCAGGAAGAACAACTGGAGGATTCTATACAATACGTTCCGTAAAAATTGTTTTCAATCAATATGGGTTATGGGTAAAACAAACCCATCACATATATTTTAATAATATCACAATGTAGAAAATACAATAAAAATACAATTACAATAAAAAACAATAAAGGAAATGTCGATACAATATAAAATATAAAATATAAAATCTGAGCTAAAAGTATATGATTGGCTACTAATCTCGGTGGATAGTATCAATCCCTAAATGGCCATGGATTAATGATATATTGGTTATAAAATTGAAAATAAAAATGAAAATAAATATTGAAAATAAAGGTGGCCCCTATGGAACCTATAGACTGATAACAGGAACCTTATATCCCGCTGAAGATGACAAGTGCAACTAGAATTACAAATAGTCCAATTTGTTGAATATTCAACAATAAATTTGAAGAAGATAATATCTAATAATAAAACACAGTGGCCTAGATTTAGAGTTTGGCGGTAGCCGTCAAAACCAGCGTTAGAGGCTCCTAACGCTGGTTTTAGGCTACCGCCGGTATTTGGAGTCAGTCAGGAAAGGGTCTAACGCTCACTTTGCAGCCGCGACTTTTCCATACCGCAGATCCCCTTACGTCAATTGCGTATCCTATCTTTTCAATGGGATCTTTCTAACTCCGGTATTTAGAGTCGTGGCTGAAGTGAGCGTTAGAAATCTAACGACAAAAATCCAGCCGCAGAAAAAAGTCAGTAGTTAAGAGCTTTCTGGGCTAACGCCGGTTTATAAATCTCTTAACTACTGTGCTCTAAAGTACACTAACACCCATAAACTACCTATGTACCCCTAAACCGAGGTCCCCCCACATCGCCGCCACTCGATTCAATTTTTTTAACCCCTAATCTGCCGACCGCCACCTACGTTATACTTATGTACCCCTAATCTGCTGCCCCTAACACCGCCGACCCCTATATTATATTTATTAACCCCTAACCTGCCCCCCACAACGTCGCTGCCAGCTACCTACAATAATTAACCCCTAATCTGCCGACCGCAAAGCGCCACCACCTACATTATAGCTATGTACCCCTAATCTACTGCCTCTAACACCGCCGACCCCTATATTATATTTATTAATCCCTAATCTGCCCCCCTCAACGTCGCCCCCACCTGCCTACACTTATTAACCCCTAATCTGCCGAGCGCTATATATAATAAAGTTATTAACCGCTACTATAATAAAGTTATTAACCCCTAATCCGCCTCACTCCCTCCTCAATAACCCTATAATAAATAGTATTAACCCCTAATCTGCCCTCCCTAACATCGCCGACACCTAACTTCAATTATTAACCCCTAATCTGCCGACCGAATCTCGCTGCTACTGTAATAAATGGATTAACCCCTAAAGCTAAGTCTAACCCTAACACTAACACCCCCCTAAATTAAATATAATTTAAATCTAACGAAATAAATTAACTCTTATTAAATAAATTATTCCTATTTAAAGCTAAATACTTACCTGTAAAATAAACCCTAATATAGCTACAATATAAATTATTAGGATTATATCAGCCAATCGGAATTAAGGTAGGAAAATTCTGAAGTTCAATCCGATTGGCTGATCCAATCAGCCAATCAGATTGAGCTCGCATTATATTGGCTGTTCCGATCAGCCAATAGAATGTGAGCTCAATCTGATTGGCTGATTCCATCAGCCAATCAGAATTTTCCTACCTTAATTCCGATTGGCTGATAGAATCCTATCAGCCAATCGGAATTCGACGGACGCCATCTTGGATGATGTCATTTAAAGGAACCGTCATTCGGCGAGTAGGCGTCGGGAGAAGAGGATGTTCCGCGTCGGCTGGAAGATGATGGCTCCGGAAGAAAGAAGATTGAAGATGCTGCTTGATAGAAGACTTCATCCTGATGATGGACTTCCGACTTCAGCCCGATGATGGAGTTCTTCAGTCGCCGCTTGGATCCAGACTTCAGTCCGAGGATGGACGTTACTCTTCAGCCCCCCGCTTGGGCTTGGATCAACACTTCCGAGGCTTGGATCAAGGCTTCCGAGGACCGATCGATGAACCTGGTATGGTGAAGATAAGGTAGGAAGATCTTCAGGGGCTTAGTGTTAGGTTTATTTAAGGGGGGTTTGGGTTAGATTAGGGGTATGTGGGTGGTGGGTTGTAATGTTGGGGGGGGGGTATTGTATGTGTTTTTTTTACAGGCAAAATAGCTGAATTCTTTGGGGCATGCCCCGCAAAGGGCCCTGTTCAGGGCTGGTAAGGTAAAAGAGCTTTGAACTTTTTAAATTTAGAATAGGGTAGGGCATTTTTTATTTTGGGGGGCTTTGTTATTTTATTAGGGGGCTTAGAGTAGGTGTAATTAGTTTAAAATTGTTGTAATATTTTTCTTATGTTTGTAAATATTTTTTGTAATTTTTTGTACTTTAGTTAGTTTATTTCATTGTATTTATTTGTAGATATTGTATTTAATTAATTTATTGATAGTGTAGTGTTAGGTTTAATTGTAGGTAATTGTAGGTATTTTATTTAATTAATTTATTGATAGTGTAGTGTTAGGTTTAATTGTAACTTAGGTTAGGATTTATTTTACAGGTAATTTTGTAATTATTTTAACTATTTTAGCTATTAAATAGTTCTTAACAATTTAATAGCTATTGTACCTGGTTAAAATAAATACAAAGTTGCCTGTAAAATAAATATAAATCCTAAAATAGCTACAATATAATTATAATTTATATTGTAGCTATATTAGGATTTATTTTACAGGTAAGTATTTAGCTTTAAATAGGAATAATTTATTTAATAAGGGTTAATTAATTTTGTTAGATTTAAATTATATTTAACTTAGGGGGGTGTTAGTGTTAGGGTTAGACTTAGCTTTAGGGGTTAATACATTTATTAGAATAGCGGTGAGCTCCAGTCGGCAGATTAGGGGTTAATGTTTGAAGTTAGGTGTCGGCGATGTTAGGGAGGGCAGATTAGGGGTTAATACTATTTATTATAGGGTTAGTGAGGCGGATTAGGGGTTAATAACTTTATTATAATAGCGGTGCGGTCCGCTCGGCAGATTAGGGGTTAATAAGTGTAGGCAGGTGGAGGCGACGTTGTGGGGGGCAGATTAGGGGTTAATAAATATAATATAGGGGTCGGCGGTGTTAGGGGCAGCAGATTAGGGGTACATAGGGATAATGTAAGCAGCGGCGGTTTACGGAGCGGCAGATTAGGGGTTAATAATAATATGCAGGGGTCAGCGATAGCGGGGCCGGCAGAATAGGGGTTAATAAGTGTAAGGTTAGGGGTGTTTAGACTCGGGGTACATGTTAGAGTGTTAGGTGCAGACGTAGGAACTGAACGCGGCTTTTTTGCAGGTGTTAGGTTTTTTTTCAGCTCAAACATCGTGCACGAGCACGTTTTTGAAGCTGGCCGCGTCCGTAAGCACCGCTGGTATCGAGAGTTGAAGTTGCGTTAAATATGCTCTACGCTCCTTTTTTGGAGCCTAACGCAGCCATTCTGTGAACTCTCAATACCAGCGGTATTTAAAAGGTGCGGCCAGAAAAAAGCACGCGTAGCTAACGCACCCCTTTGGCCGCAGAACTCTAAATCTAGGCGAGTGAGTCTTAACATTCAAAATATGTCCAATAGATTGTCAAAAAAATCACAATTTCCAAATGATCAGTGAACAAAACAAATAAACTTATTGGAAAATAAGTGCTAACAGAGTGTGTACAAAACCATTAGAGTGATTCTATCCTAAATAGAACGATACCGGTATGTTCTAATGTAAAATTGAATAAGCATATAGTAAACACTAAAAATCTCTCAATTCTTAGCTTTGGATAAGATATACAATGATTCCTTCTGAATCACATGTGTGTCACTCCTCCGCTTTCCAAGCGGTATTGATTACAAAAGGTATAAAAATAACTAATTGAAAAATAACTACGTGAAATTCACAGTGACTGGTGAAGTCAATATCCCCAATATGTGATAATCCTAAATATCCAAATGTACAGTATTACAAACAATACAAAATGTTCAAATACAAAAAATCCCAAACTTAAAAATAAAAAAGTAATAGTGGAAAGTCCTAAATGGAATGGGTAAAAGTCAATATGGCCCAATTTGCTGATGTCCCTCGATAGGGTCCAAAGTAGCCGATGGTCCTAGGGGTGTGATTATTCGAGTTAAATCAGTACATACAATTCCTAGAAAAAAGAAAAACAAAGTGCACTAAACAGAAAGCCTATGGGGTTTGGAATATTGGTAAATAAACTTACCCCAATAGGTTATATCCTGGAAATATGGCAAGCCTCACAAATCGTGTGTTGATTGTCCGTCTACGCGTTTCGGCCCTCTGAAGGGCCTTTTTCAAGACATAGTGAGGCTAAGTGTATACTGACCTTATATAGTGTGGCTTTTGGTTATTCCTTTGAAATATTGGCGACAAACTGACTCGGATGGAACCGGATTGCCCGCCAAATTTACATGGCCGTTATCGCTAAACCGGAAGTCTATAGTGCATACTTCCGGTTATCGCTAAACCGGAAGTCTATAGTGTGCGTACTTCCGGTTGGGGTGACACTGGGGTGACACTGTGCCCTGGCAGGCAGGCACTGAAATGCACACGTGTGAAGGAAACTGACTGCTATTATTTAACACAGTCAAAAAAGTGTTGTTTTTTTTAAATCTACACTACTGTTACACCAGATATGAGTTGCACTGGGGTGACACTGTGCCCTGGCAGGCAGGCACTGAAACGCACACGTGTGAAGGAAACTGACTGCTATTATTTCACAGTCAAAAAAGTGTTGTTTTTTTTTAATCTACACTACTGTTACACCAGATATGAGTTGCACTGGGGTGACACTGTGCCCTGGCAGGCACTGAAACGCACACATGTGAAGGAAACTGACTGCTATTATTTCACAGTCAAAAAAGTGTTGTTTTTTTTTAATCTACACTACTGTTACACCAGATATGAGTTGCACTGGGGTGACACTGTGCCCTGGCAGGCAGGCACTGAAACGCACACGTGTGAAGGAAACTGACTGCTATTCTTTAACACAGTCAAAAAGTGTTGTTTTTTTAAATCTGCACTACTGTTACACCACATATGAGTTGCACTGGGGTGACACTGTGCCCTGGCAGGCAGGCACTGAAACGCACACGTGTGAAGGAAACTGACTGCTATTATTTAACACAGTCAAAAAAGTGTTGTTTTTTTTAAATATACACTACTGTTACACCAGATATGAGTTGCACTGGGGTGACACTGTGCCCTGGCAGGCACTGAAACGCACACGTGTGAAGGAAACTGACTGCTATTATTTCACAGTCAAAAAAGTGTTGTTTTTTTTAAATGTACACTACTGTTACACCAGATATGAGTTGCACTGGGGTGACACTGTGCCCTGGCAGGCAGGCACTGAAACGCACACGTGTGAAGGAAACTGACTGCTATTATTTAACACAGTCAAAAAAGTGTTGTTTTATTTTAAATCTACACTACTGTTACACCAGATATGAGTTGCACTGGGGTGACACTGTGCCCTGGCAGGCAGGCACTGAAACGCACACGTGTGAAGGAAACTGACTGCTATTCTCTAACACAGTCAAAAAAGTGTTGTTTTTTTTAAATCTACACTACTGTTACACCAGATATGAGTTGCACTGGGGTGACACTGTGCCCTGGCAGGCAGGCACTGAAACGCACACGTGTGAAGGAAACTGACTGCTATTATTTAACACAGTCAAAAAAGTGTTGTTTTTTTTTAAATCTACACTATTGTTACACCAGATATGAGTTGCACTGGGGTGACACTGTGCCCTGGCAGGCAGGCACTGAAACGCACACGTGTGAAGGAAACTGACTGCTATTATTTAACACAGTCAAAAAAGTGTTGTTTTTTTTAAAATCTACACTACTGTTACACCACATATGAGTTGAACTGGGGTGACACTGTGCCCTGGCAGGCAGGCACTTAAGCGCACACGTGTGAAGGAAACTGACTGCTATTATTTCACACAGTCAAAAAGTGTTGTTTTTTTTAAAATCTACACTACTGTTACACCACATATGAGTTGAACTGGGGTGACACTATGCCCTGGCAGACAGGCACTGAAACGCACACGTGTGAAGGAAACTGACTGCTATTCTTTAACACAGTCAAAAAGTGTTGTTTTTTTAAATCTGCACTACTGTTACACCACATATGAGTTGCACTGGGGTGACACTGTGCCCTGGCAGGCAGGCACTGAAACGCACACGTGTGAAGGAAACTGACTGCTATTATTTAACACAGTCAAAAAAGTGTTGTTTTTTTTAAATATACACTACTGTTACACCAGATATGAGTTGCACTGGGGTGACACTGTGTCCTGGCAGGCACTGAAACGCACACGTGTGAAGGAAACTGACTGCTATTATTTCACAGTCAAAAAAGTGTTGTTTTTTTTAAATATACACTACTGTTACACCAGATATGAGTTGCACTGGGGTGACACTGTGTCCTGGCAGGCACTGAAACGCACACGTGTGAAGGAAACTGACTGCTATTATTTCACAGTCAAAAAAGTGTTGTTTTTTTTAAATGTACACTACTGTTACACCAGATATGAGTTGCACTGGGGTGACACTGTGCCCTGGCAGGCACTGAAACGCACACGTGTGAAGGAAACTGACTGCTATTATTTCACAGTCAAAAAAGTGTTGTTTTTTTTAAATCTACACTACTGTTACACCACATATGAGTTGCACTGGGGTGACACTGTGCCCTGGCAGGCAGGCACTTAAGCGCACACGTGTGAAGGAAACTGACTGCTATTATTTAACACAGTCAAAAAAGTGTTGTTTTTTTTAAATATACACTACTGTTACACCACATATGAGTTGCACTGGGGTGACACTGTGCCCTGGCAGGCAGGCACTGAAACGCACACGTGTGAAGGAAACTGACTGCTATTATTTAACACAGTCAAAAAAGTGTTGTTTTATTTTAAATCTACACTACTGTTACACCAGATATGAGTTGCACTGGGATGACACTGTGCCCTGGCAGGCAGGCACTGAAACGCACACGTGTGAAGGAAACTGACTGCTATTCTCTAACACAGTCAAAAAAGTGTTGTTTTTTTTAAATCTACACTACTGTTACACCAGATATGAGTTGCACTGGGGTGACACTGTGCCCTGCAGGCAGGCACTGAAACGCACACGTGTGAAGGAAACTGACTGCTATTATTTAACACAGTCAAAAAAGTGTTGTTTTTTTTTAAATCTACACTACTGTTACACCAGATATGAGTTGCACTGGGGTGACACTGTGCCCTGGCAGGCACTGAAACGCACACGTGTGAAGGAAACTGACTGCTATTATTTAACACAGTCAAAAAAATGTTGTTTTTTTTAAATGCTACACTACTGTTACACCAGATATGAGTTGCACTGGGGTGACACTGTGCCCTGGCAGGCACTGAAACGCACACGTGTGAAGGAAACTGACTGCTATTATTTAACACAGTCAAAAAAAATGTTGTTTTTTTTAAATGTACACTACTGTTACACCAGATATGAGTTGCACTGGGGTGACACTCTGCCCTGGCAGGCAGGCCCTGAAACGCACACGTGTGAAGGAAACTGACTGCTATTATTTCACACAGTCAAAAAGTGTTTTTTTTTTAAAAATCTACACTACTGTTACACCACATATGAGTTGAACTGGGGTGACACTGTGCCCTGGCAGGCAGGCACTGAAACGCACACATGTGAAGGAAACTGACTGCTATTATTTCACACAGTCAAAAAAGTGTTTTTTTTTTTTTAAATCTACACTACTGTTACACCAGGGGCCCGATCCGATATGCAGCGTCACCCGCAAATGCCGGCAACGCTGAATTTTGTGCTGCTTTGGTATCCTATATACGGCGTAACCTAGAAGTTACGCTCGTATATTTTTGCCGTCGCCCGTAGTTTTTTGGGCAATAGGCAGGTATACCAAACCCGCGCAGTTTGGTATCCAATATACAGCGTAAGGACTTACGTGGCAAAAATGGAGAAATCTTACTACATTTTCACCTCGCCACAAAAAGCATCCGTAGTAAGCCTTACGCTGAGTATTGGAGCCCCGTAACTCCCTAAACTAGCTACAAAATAAACCTAACACCTAACGCATGCGCAATGTCTATCTACCTGTCAACCACGATCCCCCGCCGCAATCCCTAATAAAGTTATTAACCCCTAAGCTGCCGCTCCTGGACCCCGCCGCCACCTTCAATAAAAGTATAACCCCTAATGTGAGCTCCTACCCCGCCGCCAACTACATTAAACTACCCCCTAAAGTGAGCCACTTATTCCGCCGTACCCCGCCCCATCTATTTTAAAATTATTAACCCCTAATTTAATCCCCCTACACCACCGCCAGCTATATTAAATTAATTAACCCCTAATCTAATCCCCCTACCCCGCCGCCAGCTATATTAAATTAATTAACCCCTAACCTAATCCCCCTACACCACCGCCACCTATATTAAATTAATTAACCCCTAATCTAATCCCCCTACCCCGCCGCCAGCTATATTAAATTAATTAACCCCTAACCTAATCCCCCTACACCGCCGCCAGCTATATTAAATTAATTAACCCCAATCTAATCCCCCTACCCCGCCGCCACCTATATTAAATTATTTTACCCCTAAATTACTAAACTATCCCTACCACTAAACCTAAGTATAACCCCTACAAATAGCCCTGAAAAGGGCTTTTTGCGTGACATTACCCCAAAGTAAACTGCTCTATTGCCAGCCCTTAAAAGGGCTTTTTGCGTGGCATGCCCCAAAGTAATCAGCTCTTTTACCAGCCCTTAAAAGGGCTTTTGGTGGGGCTTTGTCACAAAGTAAACAGCTCTTTTGCATCTAATCTAAATCCCCCTACACCGCAGCCACCTATAATAAATGTATTACCCCCTAATCTAATCCCCCTACACCGCCGCCACCTATATTAAATACATTAACCCCTAATCTAATCCCCCTACACCGCCACCACCTATATTAAATAGATTAACCCCTAATCTAATCCCCCTACACCGCCGCTAGCTATATTAACTATATTAACACTAATTATATTAGGGTTAATATAGTTAATATAGTTTTTATATTATATATATTAACTCTATTAACCCTAATTATATTAGGGTTAATATAGTTAATATCGTTATTAGATTATATATATATTAAGTATAATAACCCTATCTAACTCTAACATCCCTAACTTAAAAAGGGTTTATATTTATTTTACAGGTAACTTGGTATTTATTTTAACTAGGTACAATAGCTTTTAAATAGTTAATAACTATTTAATAGCTACCTAGTTAAAATAATTACCAATTTACCTGTAAAATAAATCCTAACCTAAGTTACAAATACACCTACACTATCAATATATTAAATAAACTACAAATATCTAAACTAAAATACAATTAAATAAACTAAACTAAATTACAAAAAAACAAAACACTAAATTACAAAAAATAAAAAAAAGATTACAAGATTTTTAAGCTAATTACACCTATTCTAAGTCCCCTAATAAAATAATAAAGCCCCCAAAATAAAAAAAAAATCCCTACCCTATTCTAAATTAAAAAAGTTAGCTCTTTTACCTTACCAGCCCTAAAAAAGGGCCTTTTGCGGGGCATGCCCCAAAGAAAACTGCTCTTTTGCCTGAAAAAAAAACACAATACCCCCCCCCAACATTACAACCCACCACCCACATACCCCTAATCTAACCCAAACCCCTCTTAAATAAACCTAACACTAAGCCCCTGAAGATCTTCCTACCTTATCTTCACCCAGCCGGGCAGAACTCTTCATCCAATCCGGGCGATGTCTTCAAGCAAGCGGCAAAGAAGTCTTCTTCCATCCGGCGATGTCTTCAAGCAAGCGGCAGAGAGTCTTCTTCCATCCGGTGATGTCTTCAAGCAAAGCGGCATCTTCAATCTTCTTTCTTCGCTCCTCCGCCGCGGAGCATCCATCCGGCACGACAACTTCCCGACGAATGATGTTCCTTTAAATGACGTCATCCAAGATGGCGTCCGTCGAATTCCGATTGGCTGATAGAATTCTATCAGCCAATCGGAATTAAGGTAGAAAAATCTGATTGGCTGATTGAATCAGCCAATCAGATTCAAGTTCAATCCGATTGGCTGAACCAATTATACCAATATTAAGTATAATAACCCTATCTAACTCAAACATCCCTAACTAAACTCTTATTAAAATAAATCTAATATTAATATTATTAATTAAAATATTCCTATTTAAATCTAAATACTTACCTATAAAATAAACCCTAAGATAGCTACACTATAATTAATAATTACATTGTAGCTATTTTAGGGTAAAAGAGCAGTTTTCTTTGGGGCATGCCCCGCAAAAAGACCTTTTAAGGGCTGGCAATAGAGCAGTTTACTTTGGGGTAATGCCACGCAAAAAGCCCTTTTCAGGGCTATTTGTAGGGTTAGACTTAGGTTTAGTGGTAGGGATATTTTAGTATTTTAGGGGTTAAATAGTTTAATATAGCTGGCAGCGGGGTAGGGGGATTAGATTAGGGGTTAATTAATTTAATATAGGTGGCGGCGGAGTAGGGGGATTAGATTAGGGTTTAAATAATTTAATATAGGTGGCGGCGGTGTAGGGGGATTAAATTAGGGGTTAATAATTTTAAAATAGATGGCGGCGGGTTAGGGGCTCACTTTAGGGGGTAGGTAAGGTAGATTGCGGCGGGGTAGGGGCTCACATTAGGGGGTTATAGATTTAATATAGCTGGTGGCGGGGTCCGGAAGCGGAGGTTTAGGGGTTAATAACTTTATTAGGTGGCAGCGGGGTCCGGGAGCGGCGGTTTAGTGGTTAATACATTTTTTTATTGTTAGGATAGTGAGGGGGGATAGCAGATAGAGGGTTAGACGTGTCGGGCTATGTTAGGGAGGCGTGTTAGACAGTACGGTGATTTTATAATTTAGTAAGGTTTTGTAGGCGCCGGCAGTTTCTAAAGTGCCGTAAGTCACTGGCGACTCCAGAAATTTGTACTTACGCAGATTTCTGGACATCGCTGGTTTGTGAGACTAACGGCACTTTAGCATCTGACGGCGCCGTATATAGGATAGCTCGAGTTGCGAGCTGAAACTGCGGGCGGCGGGGGTTCCCTCGCTTGCCCTGCAAACTACGCTGCATATCGAATCGCGCCCCAGATATGAGTTGCACTGGGGTGACACTGTGCCCTGGCAGTCAGGCACTTAAACGCACACGTGTGAAGGAAACTGACTGCTATTATTTAACACAGTCAAAAAAGTGTTGTTTTATTTTAAATCTACACTACTGTTACACCAGATAAGAGTTGCACTGGGGTGACACTGTGCCCTGGCAGGCAGGCACTTAAACGCACACGTGTGAAGGAAACTGACTGCTATTATTTAACACAGTCAAAAAAGTTTTTTTTTTTTAAATCTACACTACTGTTACACCAGATATGAGTTGCACTGGGGTGACACTGTGCCCTGGCAGGCAGGCACTGAAACGCACACGTGTGAATGAAACTGACTGCTATTATTTAACACAGTCAAAACAGTGTTTTTTTTTAAATCTACACTACTGTTACACCACATATGAGTTGCACTGGGGTGACACTGTGCCCTGGCAGGCACTGAAACGCACACGTGTGAAGGAAACTGACTGCTATTATTTAACACAGTCAAAAAAGTGTTCAATCAGAAATAGCAAAAACTAGTTTGCCAAATGCAATGTCCTTATTCATCTCATGCTTCAGACATGTAGCGCCGTGTGATTATATGGGCATAGTTATCCCTTTGAATCTCAAGCCAGAGAGAAGACAACAGCTTCAGTGTACAAACAATCACGGACTGTAATAATGCCTTGTAACAGCTAAACTTTCACTCACCCCGCTCTTCATGCAGTTGCCTCACCCCGTCTGCCCTTCCTGATCGAGTCTCCTTTTGTAGGAAAGAGAGGTCTTACCTAGTGGCGAAATCGATGTCCGTTGGTCACCTCCACACTTGTGGATCCTGTTCAGTCCCTGCTCTGATGGCTCTTCCGGTTTCAAATGCCGTAAGCACAGCTGCACATATACACTGCCATTCAGGTGTGGATGCGATCCTGGAGCAAACTCCTTCCTGTTTGCAAAAATTAAATAGCGAAAAAAGAAGAGGCGGGTCCATCCAACAGCTTAAAGACATAAAGTGACTTTATTGTAGTGTTTCAGTCAGTAGTAAAAACTTGAATACTTCAGAGGTACACACATAAAACAAAGGAGCTGTTAAGAGGTTCGGTTTCGGTCTTACGCGTTTCGACGGATCCTGACCACCTTAATCATAGACCATACCGGAACCTCTCTACCTGTAACCTTTTTACCTGTTTACAGGTATATGCCCTCTTACACTTTACTCCAATTGAATCTTTACGTGGGCTAAGCCCTGATTAGCAAGACAACATATGTTACAATGTAGCTTACCTTTAGAACAAATATTAACATGTTAATAAAGACCAAAATACAATATTCTATTAACAGGTCATTTTTACCAAAACACAGCTTTCTATAAAAATGCTATTTACACTTATGCTTTTAATATGCATTTTTCTAATACACATAGACCTAGATTTGGAGTTTGGCGTTAGCCGTGAAAACCAGCGTTAGAGGCTCCTAACGCTGGTTTTAGGCTACCGCCGGTATTTGGAGTCACTCAAAATAGGGTCTAACGCTCACTTTTCAGCCGCGACTTTTCCATACCGCAGATCCCCTTACGTCAATTGCGTATACTATCTTTTCAATGGGATTTTTCTAACTCCGGTATTTAGAGTAGTTTCTGAAGTGAGCGTTAGACATCTAACGACAAAACTCCAGCCGCAGGAAAAAAGTCAGTAGTTAAGAGCTTTCTGGGCTAACGCCGGTTTCTAAAGCTCTTAACTATTGTACTCTAAAGTACACTAACACCCATAAACTACCTATGCACCCCTAAACCGAGGTCCCCCCACATCGCCGACACTCGAATACATTTTTTTAACCCCTAATCTGCCGACCGCCACCTACGTTATCCTTATGTACCCCTAATCTGCTCCCCCTAACACCGCTGACCCCTGTATTATATTTATTAACCCCTAATCTGCCCCTCTCAACGTTGCCTCCATCTGCCTACACTTATTAACCCCTAATCTGCCGACCGCAAAGCGCCGCCACCTACGTTATCCTTATGTACCCCTAATCTGCTGCCTCTAACACCGCCGACCCCTATATTATATTTATTAACCCCTAATCTGCCCCCTTCAACGTCGCCTCCATCTGCCTACACTTATTAACCCCTAATCTGCCGAGCGGACCGCACCACTACTATAATAAAGTTATTAACCCCTAATCCGCCTCACTAACCCTATAATAAATAGTATTAACCCCTAATCTGCTCTCCCTAACATCGCCGACACCTAACTTCAATTATTAACCCCTAATCTGCCGACTGGAGCTCACCGCTACTCTAATAAATGTATTAACCCCTAAAGCTAAGTCTAACCCTAACACTAACACCCCCCTAAGTTAAATATAATTTACATCTAACGAAATTAATTAACTCTTATTAAATAAATTATTCCTATTTAAAGATAAATACTTACCTGTAAAATAAATCCTAATATAGCTACAATATAAATTATAATTATATTATAGCTATTTTAGGATTTATATTTATTTTACAGGTAACTTTGTATTTATTTTAACCAGGTACAATAGCTATTAAATAGTTAAGAACTATTTAATAGCTAAAATAGTTAAAATAATTACAAAATTACCTGTAAAATAAATACTAACCTAAGTTACAAGTAAACCTAACACTACACTATCAATAAATTAATTAAATAAACTACCTACAATTACCTACAATTAACCTAACACTACCCTATCAATAAATTAATTAAATAAACTACCTACAATTACCTACAATTAACCTAACACTACACTATCAATAAATAAATTAAACACAATTGCTACAAATAAATACAATTAAATAAACTAGCTAAAGTACAAAAAATAAAAAAGAACTAAGTTACAAAAAATAAAAAAATATTTACAAACATAAGAAAAATATTACAACAATTTTAAACTAATTACACCTACTCTAAGCCCCCTAATAAAACAGCAAAGCCCCCCAAAATAAAAAATGCCCTACCCTATTCTAAATTAATAAAGTTAAAAGCTCTTTTACCTTACCAGCCCTGAACAGGGCCCTTTGCGGGGCATGCCCCAAGAAGTTCAGCTCTTTTGCCTGTAAAAAAACCCCATACAATACCCCCCCCCCAACATTACAACCCACCACCCACATACCCCTAATCTAACCCAAACCCCCCTTAAATAAACCTAACACTAAGCCCCTGAAGATCATCCTACCTTGTCTTCACCTCACCAGGTATCACCGATCCGTCCTGGCTCCAAAATCTTCATCCAACCCAAGCGGGGGTTGGCGATCCATCATCCGGTGGCTGAAGAGGTCCAGAAGAGGCTCCAAAGTCTTCATCCTATCCAGGAAGAAGAGGCGATCCGGACCGGCAACCATCTTGATCCAAGCGGCATCTTCTATCTTCATCCGATGACAACCGGCTCCATCCTGAAGACCTCCACCGCGGACCCATCTTCTTCCGGCGACGTCCAACTGAAGAATGACGGTTCCTTTAAGGGACGTCATCCAAGATGGCGTCCCTCGAATTCCGATTGGCTGATAGGATTCTATCAGCCAATCGGAATTAAGGTAGGAATATTCTGATTGGCTGATGGAATCAGCCAATCAGAATCAAGTTCAATCCGATTGGCTGATCCAATCAGCCAATCAGATTGAGCTTGCATTCTATTGGCTGATCGGAACAGCCAATAGAATGCGAGCTCAATCTGATTGGCTGATTGGAGGTAGTTTATTTTATTAATTTATTGATAGTGTAGTGTTAGGTTTAATTGTAACTTAGGTTAGTATTTATTTTACAGGTAATTTTGTAATTATTTTAACTATTTTAGCTATTAAATAGTTCTTAACTATTTAATAGCTATTGTACCTGGTTAAAATAATTACAAAGTTGCCTGTAAAATAAATATTAATCCTAAAATAGCTACAATGTAATTATAATTTATATTGTAGCTATATTAGGGTTTATTTTACAGATAAGTATTTAGCTTTAAATAGGAATAATTTATTTAATAAGAGTTAATTAATTTCGTTAGATTAAAATTATATTTAATTTAGGGGGTGTTAGTGTTAGGGTTAGACTTAGCTTTAGGGGTTAATCCATTTATTAGAATAGCGGTGAGCTCCGGTCGGCAGATTAGGGGTTAATAATTGAAGTTAGGTGTCGGCGATGTTAGGGAGGGCAGATTAGGGGTTAATACTATTTATTATAGGGTTAGTGAGGCGGATTAGGGGTTAATAACTTTATTATAATAGCGGTGCGGTCCGCTCGGCAGATTAGGGGTTAATAAGTGTAGGCAGGTGGAGGCGACGTTGAGGGGGGCAGATTAGGGGTTAATAAATATAATATAGGGGTCGGCGGTGTTAGGGGCAGCAGATTAGGGGTACATAGGGATAATGTAAGTAGCAGCAGTTTACGGAGCGGCAGATTAGGGGTTAAAAATAAAATGCAGGTGTCAGCGATAGCGGGGGCGGCAGATTAGGGGTTAATAAGTGTAAGGTTAGGGGTGTTTAGACTCGGGGTACATGTTAGCGTGTTAGGTGCAGACGTAGGAAGTGTTTCCCCATAGCAAACAATGGGGCTGCGTTAAGAGCTGAACGCGGCTTTTTTGCAGGTGTTAGGTTTTTTTTTCAGCTCAAACAGCCCCATTTAATTATATATTATATTTTATTTATTTCTCTATTTGTTTATTGCTATGGTCTATTATATTTGGGTGGTTTATCTCCTTTTAAGGTATAGTATTTCTATGATATTTCCCTGCACTTTACTAGTTGTTATATTTTGTTTATATATCATATATTGCACATTTATGCTGTATGAGGCTGATTCCTCTTGTGAAGCGTGTAGCTCTCCTTGAGCAGCTGATGTTTATTTTACATACCCCTCACACTAGTTTTTTGCTGCCGTTTTGTGTTAATATATATGTACTTTATTCGAGACATTTATTTTGACTCTGTGGGCTATGATAGCTTTTTTGACATTAAAAGAGTCGATCTTGTTATTCTGATCGTATTATCTGTGTTAGTGTTCAATAGGACGGGTTCTTTGTTTTGCTACGTCTTTTTGGTAGGCGTATCTTTTTTAACCAATGGTTAGCTTTCTTTTCTACACACCTCTGTTTAGACGTATCTCCTCTGTTCCGGATATTCTAGTTTGTTCCTGGCCCGGTGATAGGCCAGTTATAATATGCACCCTGTGATTGGCTGATCAATTTAGAGATTCAGCTCGTTATTTAGTACAAACATCTATCATTTATATTTACATCTATTAACGTTTAGTAAGTAACGCTAACACAATGTGCACCTTTACCCTCCTTGATCATTGCTTGTAAGTGGATTTATATTACTTTTTGGAGGTTTGTGCGATCCGGTTGAACACAATTGAATTACCTATCAAGCATATGAGTTTTAAATAAACTAAATTCCTCGTTTGTGTCAACTATACAGGGATCTTCTGGTATGATCATTTATTTTGTATTTGACCTCTGATTTAGACGTTTGGATAAATGATCGTTCCACCTCATTTACATTAAATTCACAGCTTTATGACATTTCTCTCTCTTATGTATTTATGCTGCATCCACTTATCTTTTTATTTTATCCTTATCACATGATTAAGATTGCAATTTTTTTAAATCTTTTTGTATGTGATTGTGTATGTATATATGTGTATATATATATATGTATATATCTGTATTTGTGTATGTATGTATATATATATATATATATATATATGTATATATCTGTATTTGTGTATGTATGTATATATATATATATATATATATGTACATATCTGTATTTTTGTATGTATGTATATATATATATATATATATATATATATAATTTGTTTTCAATATTGAATTTTATTATCAACTAAATATACATGACAGATTTTTATTTAACCTAGAGATGTGAAGCATATGCTATAGATGAAGGGTTAATTACCTGGGTGCCCTACCTTTGTTGGAGAACCTCAGGTGTTCGTTACACTGATTAATTACTTAATTGATTTGTTTGGTGTGTTTGTAAGTGTGTATATATATATATGTGTGTTTGTAAGTGTGTATATATAGTAGAGTTATGATCAGTTAGACACATATGTCTGATGAAACAGCACTATAGCTGAGAAACGCGTTGCATGATTATATAGGGGGGATCTGTTTGCCCTTCCCTATAGTTCCAGCCTTTTAATTGGTTTTAATAAATGTATCTTTTGTTACATTTTAACCTGGAACTGTTACTGATCTACTCTACTTAACACACTATTTGCATTCCCATCACTGGGACTGCTCCCGCCTGTTGTGGGGGCTTTGGACATTACTTGGACGCACTACCTGATTTGCTGGGGTTCATCACCTGGATTATCCACCTTTCCAGTCCCAGAGGGGGGTATCCGGATTGTCCCTGGAGACACGCTGGATGTTTCAGCAAACTGGGTTGCTGTTGAGTACCCAGTCCGCGTCTAATAGCACTGTCTGAGAGCTCCTGCAGAATGTGAGTACCCTGGTGTGGGCCTTGTTGTCTTCCATATCTGTTTTTACTGGTACACACATAGCGCCTCTCTTTTCCTCTTTTTCTTTGTACAGACGTCTGCCATTGGTGATGTGAGGAGAGTGCTGCTGCCGTTCTATATTCCTGGAAGATTCCCTGTGATTTCCATTTAGTTGATACCTTTTTTTGGGACTTTTACTAATAAGGGATTTTCTTTTTCTTTTTTTGGCTAAACATTGCCACTTGAGACATTTCTAAATACATCATTCATCATTTTTATCTATATATTGTTATTAACAATATTTTATGTATGTAATGCTCTATTTAGTCATTGTTCTCTAGCGCCCCCTATTGAGCTATTTCTACTGAAATAACTAGTTCTTTTAACAGCAAGTAACCTCAGCATTAGATTGTCTGTGCTATACCCTCAGTACATATTTATACCCTCACTACATATTTATACCCTCACTACATATTTATACCCTCAGTACATATTTATACCCTCAGTACATATTTATACCCTCAGTACATATTTATACACTCAGTACATGTGTATACCCTCAGTACATGTGTATACCCTCAGTACATATTTATACCCTCACTACATATTTATACCCTCAGTACATATTTATACCCTCAGTACATATTTATACCCTCAGTACATATTTATACCCTCAGTACATGTTTATACCCTAAGTGCATATTTATACCCTCACTACATATTTATACCCTCAGTACATATTTATACCCTCAGTACATGTGTATACCTTCAGTACATGTGTATACCCTCAGTACATATTTATACCCTTACTACATATTTATACCCTCAGTACATATTTATACCCTCATTACATATTTATACCCTCACTACATATTTATACCCTCAGTACATATTTATACCCTCAGTACATGTTTATACCCTCAGTACATGTGTATACCCTCAGTACATATTTATAACCTCAGTACATATTTATACCCTCAGTACATATTTATACCCTCCGTACATGTTTATACCCTAAGTGCATATTTATTCCCTCAGTACATGTTTATACCCTCAGTACATATTTATACCCTCAGTACATGTTTATACCCTCAGTACATATTTATACCCTCAGTACATATTTATACCCTCAGTACATGTGTATACCCTCAGTACATATTTATACCCTCAGTACATATTTATACCCTCAGTACATGTGTATACCCTCAGTACATGTTTATACCCTAAGTGCATATTTATACCCTCAGTACATGTGTATACCTTCAGTACATGTGTATACCCTCAGTACATATTTATACCCTCAGTCCATGTGTATACCTTCAGTACATGTGTATACCCGCAGTACATATTTATACCCTCAGTACATGTTTATACCCTCAGTACATGTGTATACCCTCAGTACATATTTATAACCTCAGTACATATTTATACCCTCAGTACATATTTATACCCTCAGTACATGTTTATACCCTAAGTGCATATTTATACCCTCACTACATATTTATACCCTCAGTACATATTTATACCCTCAGTACATATTTATACCCTCAGTACATGTGTATACCCTCAGTACATATTTATACCCTCAGTACATATTTATACCCTCAGTACATGTGTATACCCTCAGTACATATTTATACCCTCAGTACATATTTATACCCTCAGTACATATTTATACCCTCAGTACATGTGTATACCCTCAGTACATGTTTATACCCTAAGTGCATATTTATACCCTCAGTACATGTGTATACCTTCAGTACATGTGTATACCCTCAGTACATATTTATACCCTCAGTCCATGTGTATACCCTCAGTCCATGTATATACCCTCAGTACACCTTCCTGTCCCCTCTCATTTTTTTGAGAGGGGGCATCAAGTGAATCAGTTAAGATTTATGGTACTTGATTCTGTTTCCAAAGGAACTATTGGCTTTGATAGGGAAAGGATGTTGCTTAAAAAAGAAGCTATGTGGATACATAGACTTAGCACGTTACATCCTAGAGGGCTTAATAGAGAGTATCATTTAGCAGGTCTGTTTTATTTTTCTTCAGTATAGGGAGAGGTCAATAAGTAAAATAATAATAAAGAAATAGAAAAATAAAAAAAAGAAAAAGAAAATTAATAACAAGAAAATAACATCCTAAATGTATGAAATGTATATATATTATGTGTTTAAAGGATTTGTAGAGAGTGAGAAACTAGTTTATAGTTCATGTGAGATTATAAAATGGAATTTATTAAACATTATAAGTAATATTCATACATAGTGTGAGAAGTTGGAGTTTGTGACATTTAAACATTAGATGATAAATGAAAATGGATGTAAAATGTTATTACTTTAAATTGCACAATAGGTGTGCTTTCTTTCCTTAATGATGTCATAATTGGGGGTGGGTCTATCTGGCTATATAAGGTGTACATTTGGCATTTGTTTGTATTGAGTCTGAGGAGGGGGTAATTTACCCCAAAACGTTGCTCTTTGTGTGCTGCTGCCTACAGTAAATAAACTTTGATTTGAACTGATTCCTGAGTGTCTGCCTAATTTCTTTGACATACCCTCAGTACATATTTATACCCTCACTAAATATTTATACCCTCAGTACATATTTATACCCTCACTACATATTTATACCCTCAGTACATATTTATACCCTCACTACATATTTATACCCTCACTACATATTTATACCCTCAGTACATATTTATACCCTCAGTACATATTTATACCCTCACTACATATTTATACCCTCACTACATATTTATACCCTAACTACATATTTATACACTCAGTACATATTTATACCCTCAGTACATATTTATACCCTCAGTACATGTGTATACCCTCAGTACATATTTATACCCTCAGTACATATTTATACCCTCAGTACATATTTATACCCTCAGTACATGTGTATACCCTCAGTACATATTTATACCCTCAGTACATATTTATACCCTCAGTACATATTTATACCCTCAGTACATGTGTATACCCTCAGTACATATTTATACCCTCAGTACATGTTTATACCCTCAGTACATGTTTATACCCTCAGTACATATTTATACCCTCAGTACATGTTTATACCCTCAGTACATATTTATACCCTCAGTACATGTTTATACCCTCAGTACACATATTTATACCCTCAGTACATGTTTATACCCTCAGTACACGTTTATACCCTCAGTACACATTTATACCCTCAGTACATGTGTATACCCTCAGTACACGTTTATACCCTCAGTACATATTTATACCCTCAGTACATGTGTATACCCTCAGTACATATTTATACCCTCAGTACATATTTATACCCTCAGTACATGTGTATACCCTCAGTACATATTTATACCCTCAGTACATATTTATACCCTCAGTACATGTTTATACCCTCAGTACATGTTTATACCCTCAGTACATATTTATACCCTCAGTACACGTTTATACCCTCAGTACACATTTATACCCTCAGTACACATTTATAGCCTCAGTACATGTTTATACCCTCAGTACATATTTATACCCTCAGTACACATTTATACCCTCAGTACATATTTATACCCTCAGTACATGTTTATACCCTCAGTACATGTTTATACCCTCAGTACATATTTATACCCTCAGTAAATGTTTACACCCTCAGTACATGTTTATACCCTCAGTACATGTTTATACCCTCAGTACATATTTATACCCTCAGTACATGTTTATACCTTCAGTACATATTTATACCCTCAGTACATATTTATACCCTCAGTACATGTTTATACCCTCAGTACATGTTTATACCCTCAGTATATATTTATACCCTCAGTAAATGTTTATACCCTCAGTACATGTTTATACCCTCAGTACATGTTTATACCCTCAGTACATATTTATACCCTCAGTACATATTTATACCCTCAGTACATGTTTATACCCTCAGTACATATGTATACCCTCAGTACATGTGTACACCCTCAGTACATATTTATACCCTCAGTACATGTGTATACCCTCAGTGCATGTTTATACCCTCAGTAAATGTGTATACCCTCAGTGCATGTTTATACCCTCAGTACATATTTATACCCTCAGTACATGTTTATACCCTCAGTACATATTTATACCCTCAGTAAATGTTTATACCCTCAGTACATATTTATACCCTCAGTACATGTTTATACCCTCAGTACATATTTATACCCTCAGTACATGTTTATTCCCTCAGTACATATTTATACCCTCAGTACATATTTATATCCTCAGTACATGTTTATACCCTCAGTATATGTGTATACTCTCAGTACATGTGTATACCCTCAGTACATGTGTATACCCTCAGTACATGTGTATACTCTCAGTACATGTTTATACCCTCAGTACATGTTGATACCCTCAGTACATAGTTATATCAGCAGTACATGTGTATACTCTGAGTACATGTTTATACTCTCAGTACATGTTTATACCCTCAGTACATGTGTATACCCTCAGTAAATGTGTATACCCTCAGTACATGTTTATACCCTCAGTACATGTGTATATCCTCAGTACATGTGTATACTCTCAGTACATGTGTACACCCTCAGTACATGTGTACACCCTCAGTACATGTGTATACTCTCAGTACATGTGTATACTCTCAGTACATGTGTATACCCTCAATACATGTGTATACCCTCAGTACATGTGTTTACCCTCAGTACATGTGTTTACCCTCAGTACATGTGTATACCCTCAGTACATGTTTATACCCTCAGTACATGTGTATACCCTCAGTACATGTGTATACTCTCAGTACATGCGTACACCCTCAGTACATGTGTACACCCTCAGTACATGTGTACACCCTCAGTACATGTGTATACTCTCAGTACATGTGTATACCCTCAATACATGTGTATACCCTCAGTACATGTTTATACCCTCAGTACATGTGTATACCCTCAGTACATGTTTATACCCTCAGTGCATGTTTATACCTTCAGTGCATGTGTATACCCTCAGTACATGTGTATACCATCAGTACATTTTTATATCCTCAGTACATGTGTATACCCTCAGTACATGTGTACACCCTCATTACATGTGTATACCCTCAGTATAGGTGTACACCCTCATTACATGTGTATACCCTCAGTACATGTGTATACCCTCAGTACATGTGTACACCCTTAGTACATGTGTATACCCTCAGTACATGTGTACACCCTCATTACATGTGTATACCCTCAGTACATGTGTACACCCTCAGTACATGTGTACACCCTCAGTACATGTGTACAACCTCAGTACATGTGTATACACTCAGTACATGTGTATACCCTCAGTACATGTTTATACCCTCAGTACATGTGTATACCCTCAGTACATGTGTATACCCTCAGTACATGTGTATACCCTCAGTACCTGTGTATACCCTCAGTACATGTTTATACCCTCAGTACATGTGTATACCTTCAGTACATGTGTATACCCTCAGTACATGAGTTTACCCTTAGTACATGAGTATACCCTTAGTACATGTGTACACCCTCAGTACATGTGTACACCATTAGTATATGTGTATACCCTCAGTACATGTTTATACCCTCAGTACATGTGTATACCTTCAGTACATGTGTACACCCTCAGTTCATGTGTATACCCTCAGTACATGTTTATACCCTCAGTACATGTGTATACCCTCAGTACATGTGTATACCCTCAGTACATGTGTATATCCTCAGTACATGTGTATACCCTCAGTACATGTGTACACCCTCAGTACACGTGTATACCCTCAGAACATGTGTATACCCTCAGTACATGTGTATACCCTTTAGTACATGTGTACACCCTTAGTACATGTGTATACCCTCAGTACATGTGTACACCCTCAGTACATGTGTATACCCTCAGTACATGTGTATAGCCTCAGTACATGTGTACACTCTCAGTACATGTGTATATCCTCAGTACATGTGTATACCCTCAGTACATGTGTATACCCTCAGTACATGTGTATACTCTAAGTACATGTGTATAACCTCAGTACATTTGTACACTCAGTACATGTTTATACCCTAAGTGCATATTTATACCCTCAGTACATGTTTATACCCTAAGTGCATATTTATACCCTCAGTACATATTTATACCCTCAGTGCATATTTATACCCTCAGTACATATTTATACCCTCAGTACATGTTTATACCCTCAGTACATATTTATTCCCTCAGTACATGTTTATACCCTCAGTATATTTATACCCTCAGTACATATTTATACCCTCAGTACATATTTATACCCTCAGTACATGTTTATACCCTCAGTACATATTTATACCCTCAGTACATGTTTATACCCTCAGTACATATTTATACCCTCAGTACATGTTTATACCCTCAGTACATATTTATACCCTCAGTACATGTTTATACCCTCAGTACATGTTTATACCCTCAGTACATGTTTATACCCTCAGTACATATTTATACCTTCAGTACATGTTTATACCCTCAGTATATATTTATACCCTCAGTACATATTTATACCCTCAGTACATGTTTATACCCTCAGTACATGTTTATACCCTCAGTACATATTTATACCCTCAGTACGTTTATACCCTCAGTACATATTTATAGCCTCAGTACATGTTTATACCCTCAGTACATGTTTATATCCTCAGTACATATGTATACCCTCAGTACATGTGTACACCCTCAGTACATGTTTATACCCTCAGTACATGTGTATACCCTCAGTGCATGTTTATACCCTCAGTAAATGTGTATACCCTCAGTGCATGTTTATACCCTCAGTACATATTTATACCCTCAGTACATGTTTATACCCTCAGTACATGTTTATACCCTAAGTACATGTTTATACCCTCAGTACATCTTTATTCCCTCAGTACATATTTATACCCTCATTACATGTTTATATCCTCAGTACATGTTTATACCCTCAGTACATGTGTATACTCTCAGTACATGTGTATACCCTCAGTACATGTGTATACCCTCAGTACATGTGTATACCCTCAGTACATGTGTATACTCTCAGTACATGTGTATACCCTCAGTACATGTGTATACTCTCAGTACATGTTTATACCCTCAGTACATGTTGATACCCTCAGTACATAGTTATATCAGCAGTACATGTGAATACTCTCAGTACATGTTTATACTCTCAGTACATGTTTATATCCTCAGTACATGTTTATACCCTCAGTACATGTGTATACTCTCAGTACATGTGTATACCCTCAGTACATGTGTATACCCTCAGTACATGTGTATACTCTCAGTACATGTTTATACCCTCAGTACATGTTGATACCCTCAGTACATAGTTATATCAGCAGTACATGTGAATACTCTCAGTACATGTTTATACTCTCAGTACATGTTTATATCCTCAGTACATGTTTATATCCTCAGTACATGTGTATACCCCCAGTACATGTGTATACTCTCAGTACATGTGTACACCCTCACTACATGTGTACACCCTCAGTACATGTGTATACTCTCAGTACATGTGTATACTCTCAGTACATGTGTATACCCTCAATACATGTGTATACCCTCAGTACATATGTATAACCTCAGTACATGTTTATACCCTCAGTACATGTGTATACCCTCAGTACATGTTTATACCCTCAGTGCATGTTTATACCTTCAGTGCATGTGTATACCCTCAGTACATGTGTATACCCTCAGTACATGTTTATATCCTCAGTACATGTGTATACCCTCAGTACATGTGTACACCATCATTACATGTGTATACCCTCAGTATAGGTGTACACCCTCATTACATGTGTATACCCTCAGTACATGTGCATACCCTCAGTACATGTGTACACCCTTAGTACATGTGTATACCCTCAGTACATGTGTACACCCTCATTACATGTGTATACCCTCAGTACATGTGTACACCCTCAGTACATGTGTACACCCTCAGTACATGTGTATACACTCAGTACATGTGTATACCCTCAGTACATGTGTATACCCTCAGTACATGTGTACACCCTCAGTACATGTGTATACCCTCAGTACATGAGTATACCCTTAGTACATGAGTATACCCTTAGTACATGAGTATACCCTCAGTACATGTTTACACCCTCAGTACATGTGTACACCATTAGTATATGTGTATACCCTCAGTACATGTTTATACCCTCAGTACATGTGTATACCTTCAGTACATGTGTACACCCTCAGTTCATGTGTATACCCTCAGTACATGTTTATACCCTCAGTACATGTGTATACCCTCAGTACATGTGTATACCCTCAGTACACCTGTATACCCTCAGTACATGTGTATACCCTCAGTACATGTGTATACCCTCAGTACATGTGTACACCCTCAGTACATGTGTATACCCTCAGTACATGTGTACACCCTCAGTACATGTGTATACCCTCAGTACATGTGTATACCCTCAGTACATGTTTTTTATAACCTCAGTACATGTGTATACCCTCAGTACATGTGTATACTCTCAGTACATGTGTATACTCTCAGTACATGTGTATACCCTCAGTAAATGAGTATACCCTCAGTACATGTGTACACCCTCAGTACATGTGTATAACCTCAGTACATGTGTACACTCTCAGTACATGTGTATATCCTCAGTACATGTGTATACCCTCAGTACATGTGTATACCCTCAGTTCATGTTTATACCCTCAGTACATGTTTATACCCTCAGTACATGTGTATACCCTCAGTACATGTGTATACCCTCAGTACATGTTTATACCCTCAGTACCTGTGTATACCCTCAGTACATGTTTATACCCTCAGTACATGTGTATACCCTCAGTACATGTGTATACCTTCAGTACATGTGTATACCCTCAGTACATGTTTATACACTCAGTACATGTGTATACCCTTAGTACATGTGTATACCCTCAGTACATGTGTATACCCTCAGTACATGTTTATACCCTCTGTAAATGTGTATACCCTCAGTACATGTGTATACCCTCAGTACATGTGTACACCTTCAGTACGTTATACCCTCAGTACATGTGTATACCCTCAGTACATGTTTATATCCTCAGTACATGTGTATACCCTCAGTACATGTGTATACCCTCAGTAAATGTTTACATGTACTTTACATGCAGCAGCAGCAGCAGCAGCAGCAACATAATTACACTTAATATTTAAAGAACAGGGGGCTGATAGTATGTGCTTGTTGCTTATGATAATGTGCCTTTGCATTAATAGACGCAATATCAGATCTTTAAACTGATGTGTATACTGTAGGTAGCTGTATAAAAAGAAATGTATGGATGAGAAATGTAAATAAAAGAGAAAGATTGTGCATAGTCTACATAACAAATTGTTAATTACTTAATCAAATAAATAATGAGTTTGTCTGTAAAATGTGCAATTAAATCTCTTTTTGTGATCTTTGAACAGGAGTAATAGAATAATTCTGTTGTTGTTACTGAGACCTGCTGTTACTCTCTGTATACACTAGATGGCAGTATTGCATCTCTAGCTTCTGTAGATTGGTAAATATAATAGTCCTGGTGTTGTATCTTATACCTGCTGTTACTCTCTGTATACACTAGATGGCAGTATTGCATTTCTATCTTCTGTAGACTGGTAACTATAATAGTCCTGGTGTTGTTCCCTGCTGTTACTCTCTGTATACACTAGATGGCAGTATTGCATTTCTATCTTCTGTAGATTGGTAAATATAATAGTCCTGGTGTTGTTACCTGCTGTTACTCTCTGTACACACTAGATGGCAGTATTGCATTTCTATCTTCTGTAGATTAGTAAATATAATAGTCCTGGTGTTGTTACCTGCTGTTACTCTCTGTATACACTAGATGGCAGTATTGCATTTCTATCTTCTGTAGATTGGTAAATATAATAGTCCTGGTGTTGTTACCTGCTGTTACTCTCTGTATACACTAGATGGCAGTATTGCATTTCTATCTTCTGTAGATTGGTAAATATAATAGTCCTGGTGTTGTTACCTGCTGTTACTCTCTGTATACACTAGATAGCAGTACTGCATTTCTATCTTCTGTAGATTGGTAAATATAGTAGTCCTGGTGTTGTTACCTGCTGTTTCTCTCTGTATACACTAGATGGCAGTATTGCATTTCTATCTTCTGCAGACTGGTAAATATAATAGTCCTGGTGTTGTTACCTGCTGTTACTCTCTGTATACACTAGATGGCAGTATTGCATTTCTATCTTCTGTAGATTGGTAAATATAATAGTCCTGGTGTTGTTACCTGCTGTTACTCTCTGTATACACTAGATGGCAGTATTGCATTTCTATCTTCTGCAGACTGGTAAATATAATAGTCCTGGTGTTGTTACCTGCTGTTACTCTCTGTATACACTAGATGGCAGTATTGCATTTCTATCTTCTGTAGATTGGTAAATATAATAGTCCTGGTGTTGTTACCTGCTGTTACTCTCTGTATACACTAGATGGCAGAATTGCATTTCTATCTTCTGTAGATTGGTAAATATAATAGTCCTGGTGTTGTTACCTGCTGTTACTCTCTGTATACACTAGATGGCAGTATTGCATTTCTATCTTCTGTAGATTGGTAAATATAATAGTCCTGGTGTTGTTACCTGCTGTTACTCTCTGTATACACTAGATGGCAGTATTGCATTTCTAGCTCCTATTCTGCAATTTGGTAGATAGAATAGTTATCAGACGCAGGTTGTACAGAGCTGTTTATGGGTTTTGTAAATAAATAGATGAAATAATGTAATAGGGACACTTATTGCTGTCATGTTTCAGGAATAAATGCTTTTCAGACACGTTAAGGTAGTTTGTTAAGTATCATCTTGTTTTAGTTAAACTGTAAAAGGACCGTCCGCTGGTGTTGGCTATAAATACAGTCTGCTCTGTCACAATCACCTAGATTACAAGTTTTGCGCTATAGAGGGTGCGACACGAATGCAACAAAAGTTCCGTTATTTCACCCTCTATAGCACTGCCATTACGAGTTTTAGAAAAGTCGGCTTGTGCGTGCGATATAGTTGTGTTAAGCTCAATACTGCACAAAATACAAGCGCTGCTTTGAAGTGCTCGTGCACGCTTTTCCAATAGACATCAATGGGGAGAGCGTGTTAGAAAAACCCTAACACCTGTGATCACGGAATGAAAACTCTGTAACGCAGCCCCATTGATGTCTATGGGGAAAAAAAGTTCAGTTTAAACACCCTAACATAAACACCACGTCTAAACCCCTAATCTGCCGCCCCCGATATCGCCGACACCTACATAATGTTATTAACCCCTAATCTGCAGCTCCCGATATCACCGCCACCGAAATAAATCTATTAACCCCTAATCTGCCGCTTCTTATATCGCTGTTGCTATACTAAAGTTATTAAACCCTATTCCCCTGCAACCCAACATCGCCCACACTATTATAAAGATATTAACCCTTATTACGCCGCTCCCTGACATCGCCGCCACTAAATAAAGTTATTAACCCCTAAACATCTTGCCTCTCACATCACTGCCACAAAATAAACCTATTAACCCCGAAACCGCCAGCCCCCACATCGCCAAAAACTAAATTAAACTTTTAACCCCTAAACCTAACATCCCCTAACTTTATGTATAAATTACAAGATCCATATCAAAATAAATAAAAACCTACCTTAAAAATTAAAAAAAAACTAAATTTAAACTATAAATTAAACTGACATAACTATTAGACTAAAATTAAACTAACTACAAATCAGCCAATAGAATTTCAGTAGCTCTCATCCTATTGGCTGATTTGAATTTCCAAAATCAAATCAGCCAAAAGGAATGTAAGGGACGCCATTTTTAAAAGGCTCCTTTGAATTTAAGATTCAGTATACGGCAGCGACCGTATGAAGAGGATGCTCCCCGCCGGATATCTTCAGGATGGAGCCGCTTCGTGCCACCGGGATGAAGATAGAAGATGCCATCTGGATGAAGATAGAAGACGCTGTCTTGATGGATGAAGATCTCGCTGCCTGACTGAAGACTTTGCCGCCTGGATGAGGATGGATGACCGGACTTCAAAAACTGTAAGTGGATTGTCGGGGGTTAGTGTTAGATTTGTTAAACTTTTTTGGGTGGGTTTTTGTTTAGATTAGGGTTTGGGCATTTCTTAAAAGAGCTAAATGCCCTTTAAAGGGCAAGGAAAAAGAACTGAATGCCCTTTAAAGGGCAAGGAAAAAGAGCTGAATGCCCTTTAAAGGGCAAGGAAAAAGAGCTGAATGCCCTTTAAAGGGCAAGGAAAAAGAGCTGAATGCCCTTTAAAGGGCAAGGAAAAAGAGCTGAATGCCCTTTAAAGGGCAAGGAAAAAGAGCTGAATGCCCTTTTAAGGGCAATGCCTATACAAATGCCCTTTTCAGGGCAATGGGTAGCTTAGCTTTTATATGGAGCTAGGTTTTTTATTTTGGGGGGTTGGTTTCACTGTTGGGGGGGTCTTTATATATTTTTTACAGGTAGAAGAGCTGTTTAACTTAGGGCAATGCACTACAAAAGGCCCTTTTAAGGGCCATTGGTAGTTTATTGTAGGCTAGGTTTTTTATTTTTTTTATAGGGCTATTAGTTTAGGTGTAATTGTTTTTATTTTGCATAATTTTGTTTGTTATTTTTCGTAATCTAGTGTTTGTTATATTTTGTACTGTAGAATTTTTTTATTTTTTGTAATTTAGTATTTTTTGTAATTGTAGATTTAATTTTTTTAGTAGGGTTAGGATTTTTTCATTTGTAATTTAGTTTATTTAATTTGTAGTTAGTTTAATTTTAGTCTAATAGTTATGTTAGTTTAATTTATAGTTTAAATTTAGTTTTTTTTATTTCACAGGTAGGTTTTTATTTATTTTAAGATAGGGATCTTGTAATTTATATATAAAGTTAGGGGGTGTTAGGTTTAGGGGTTAATAGTTTAATTTAGTTTTTGGCATTGTGGGGGATGGCAGTTTAGGGGTTAATAGGTTTATTTAGTGGTAGTGATGTGGGAGGCCAGAGGTTTAGGGGTTAATAACTTTATTTAGTGGCGGCGATGTCGGGGAGCAGCGGAATAGGGGTTAAATATTTATTATAGTGTGGGCAATGTTGGGGTGCGGGGGAATAGGCGTTAATAACTTTAGTATAGTGGTGCCGATGTCGGGAGCGGCAGATTAGGGGGTAACAGGTTTAATATAGTATTTGCGATGCGGGAGGGCCTCGGTTTAGGGGTTAATAGGTAGTTTATGGGTGTTAGTGTACTTTGTAACAGTTTAGTTATTAATTTTATGTAAAAGTTTTATTGCGTAAAACTCATAACTATTTCTCTCAGATGGTTGTACGGATCTTGTCGTTGTAGGGTGTAATGCAAGTTTTTTTAACCTCACCGCAAAACTCGTAATGGCAGTGCTATGGGAATCCCATGAAAAAACGTAATTTTTTCGAGTGCAGGACAGACGTTGTGATACAGGCTAAAAAGGCCTGCGGTACAGTTATACCGACAAGACTTGTAATGGCTGCATTGCTGTTTTAATGCTGAAAAAAACATTTTTTAGCCTTAAAAAACAAACGCAAAACTCGTAATCTACCTATATGTGAGTCTCTGTTTATGTCTGTAGTAGACAAATATGTGAGTCTCTGTTTATGTCTGTAGTAGACAAATATGTGTGTATCTGTTTATGTCTGTAGTAGACAAATATGTGAGTCTCTGTTTATGTCTGTAGTAGACAAATATGTGAGTCTCTGTTTATGTCTGTAGTAGACAAATATGTGAGTCTCTGTTTATGTCTGTAGTAGACAGATATGTGAGTCACTGTTTATGTCTGTAGTAGACAAATATGTGAGTCACTGTTTATGTCTGTAGTAGACAAATATGTGAGTCTCTGTTTATGTCTGTAGTAGACAAATATGTGAGTATCTGTTTATGTCTGTAGTAGACAAATATGTGAGTCTCTGTTTATGTCTGTAGTAGACAAATATGTGAGTCTCTGTTTATGTCTGTAGTAGACAAATATGTGAGTATCTGTTTATGTCTGTAGTAGACAAATATGTGAGTCTCTGTTTATGTCTGTAGTAGACAAATATGTGAGTCTGTTTATGTCTGTAGTAGACAAATATGTGAGTCTCTGTTTATGTCTGTAGTAGACAAATATGTGAGTATCTGTTTATGTCTGTAGTAGACAAATATGTGAGTATCTGTTTATGTCTGTAGTAGACAAATATGTGTGTCTCTGTTTATGTCTGTAGTAGACAAATATGTGAGTCTCTGTTTATGTCTGTAGTAGACAAATATGTGAGTCTCTGTTTATGTCTGTAGTAGACAAATATGTGAGTCTCTGTTTATGTCTGTAGTAGACAAATATGTGAGTCTCTGTTTATGTCTGTAGTAGACAAATATGTGAGTCTCTGTTTATGTCTGTAGTAGACAAATATGTGAGTATCTGTTTATGTCTGTAGTAGACAAATATGTGAGTCTCTGTTTATGTCTGTAGTAGACAAATATGTGAGTATATGTTTATGTCTGTAGTAGACAAATATGTGAGTCTCTGTTTATGTCTGTAGTAGACAAATATGTGAGTATCTGTTTATGTCTGTAGTAGACAAATATGTGAGTATCTGTTTATGTCTGTAGTAGACAAATATGTGAGTCACTGTTTATGTCTGTAGTAGACAAATACGTGAGTCTGTTTATGTCTGTAGTAGACAAATATGTGAGTATCTGTTTATGTCTGTAGTAGACAAATATGTGAGTCTCTGTTTATGTCTGTAGTAGACAAATATGTGAAAATCTGTTTATGTCTGTAGTAGACAAATATGTGAGTCTCTGTTTATGTCTGTAGTAGACAAATATGTGAGTCTGTTTATGTCTGTAGTAGACAAATATGTGAGTATCTGTTTATGTCTGTAGTAGACAAATATGTGTGTATCTGTTTATGTCTGTAGTAGACAAATATGTGTGTATCTGTTTATGTCTGTAGTAGACAAATATGTGAGTCTGTTTATGTCTGTAGTAGACAAATATGTGAGTCTGTTTATGTCTGTAGTAGACAAATATGTGAGTCACTGTTTATGTCTGTAGTAGACAAATATGTGAGTCTCTGTTTATGTCTGTAGTAGACAAATATGTGAGTCACTGTTTATGTCTGTAGTAGACAAATATGTGAGTCTCTGTTTATGTCTGTAGTAGACAAATATGTGAGTCTCTGTTTATGTCTGTAGTAGACAAATATGTGAGTCTCTGTTTATGTCTGTAGTAGACAAATATGTGAGTCTCTGTTTATGTCTGTAGTAGACAAATATGTGAGTATCTGTTTATGTCTGTAGTAGACAAATATGTGAGTCTCTGTTTATGTCTGTAGTAGACAAATATGTGAGTATATGTTTATGTCTGTAGTAGACAAATATGTGAGTCTCTGTTTATGTCTGTAGTAGACAAATATGTGAGTATCTGTTTATGTCTGTAGTAGACAAATATGTGAGTATCTGTTTATGTCTGTAGTAGACAAATATGTGAGTCACTGTTTATGTCTGTAGTAGACAAATATGTGTGTCTGTTTATGTCTGTAGTAGACAAATATGTGAGTATCTGTTTATGTCTGTAGTAGACAAATATGTGAGTATCTGTTTATGTCTGTAGTAGACAAATATGTGAGTATCTGTTTATGTCTGTAGTAGACAAATATGTGAGTATCTGTTTATGTCTGTAGTAGACAAATATGTGAGTATCTGTTTATGTCTGTAGTAGACAAATATGTGTGTCTGTTTATGTCTGTAGTGGACAAATATGTGAGTATCTGTTTATGTCTGTAGTAGACAAATATGTGAGTATCTGTTTATGTCTGTAGTAGACAAATATGTGTGTCTGTTTATGTCTGTAGTAGACAAATATGTGAGTATCTGTTTATGTCTGTAGTAGACAAATATGTGAGTATCTGTTTATGTTTGTAGTAGACAAATATGTGAGTATCTGTTTATGTCTGTAGTAGACAAATATGTGAGTATCTGTTTATGTCTGTAGTAGACAAATATGTGAGTATCTGTTTATGTCTGTAGTAGACAAATATGTGAGTCACTGTTTATGTCTGTAGTAGACAAATATGTGAGTATCTGTTTATGTCTGTAGTAGACAAATATGTGAGTCTCTGTTTATGTCTGTAGTAGACAAATATGTAAGTCTCTGTTTATGTCTGTAGTAGACAAATATGTGTGTCTCTGTTTATGTCTGTAGTAGACAAATATGTGAGTCTCTGTTTATGTCTGTAGTAGACAAATATGTGAGTCTCTGTTTATGTCTGTAGTAGACAAATATGTGAGTATCTGTTTATGTCTGTAGTAGACAAATATGTGTGTCTCTGTTTATGTCTGTAGTAGACAAATATGTGAGTATCTGTTTATGTCTGTAGTAGACAAATATGTGAGTATCTGTTTATGTCTGTAGTAGACAAATATGTGTGTCTCTGTTTATGTCTGTAGTAGACAAATATGTGAGTCACTGTTTATGTCTGTAGTAGACAAATATGTGTGTATCTGTTTATGTCTGTAGTAGACAAATATGTGTGTCTCTGTTTATGTCTGTAGTAGACAAATATGTGAGTATCTGTTTATGTCTGTAGTAGACAAATATGTGTATCTGTTTATGTCTGTAGTAGACAAATATGTGTGTATCTGTTTATGTTTGTAGTAGACAAATATGTGTGTATCTGTTTATGTTTGTAGTAGACAAATATGTGTGTATCTGTTTATGTCTGTAGTAGACAAATATGTGAGTCTCTGTTTATGTCTGTAGTAGACAAATATGTGTGTATCTGTTTATGTTTGTAGTAGACAAATATGTATGTATCTGTTTATGTTTGTAGTAGACAAATATGTGTGTATCTGTTTATGTCTGTAGTAGACAAATATGTGTGTATCTGTTTATATCTGTAGTAGACAAATATGTGAGTCTCTGTTTATGTCTGTAGTAGACAAATATGTGGGTCTCTGTTTATGTGTGTAGTAGACAAATATGTGTGTATCTGTTTATGTCTGTAGTAGACAAATATGTGTGTCTCTGTTTATGTCTGTAGTAGACAAATATGTGAGTATCTGTTTATGTCTGTAGTAGACAAATATGTGTGTCTCTGTTTATGTCTGTAGTAGACAAATATGTGAGTATCTGTTTATGTCTGTAGTAGACAAATATGTGAGTATCTGTTTATGTCTGTAGTAGACAAATATGTGAGTCTCTGTTTATGTCTGTAGTAGACAAATATGTGTGTATCTGTTTATGTCTGTAGTAGACAAATATGTGAGTATCTGTTTATGTCTGTAGTAGACAAATATGTGAGTCACTGTTTATGTCTGTAGTAGACAAATATGTGAATCTCTGTTTATGTCTGTAGTAGACAAATATGTGAGTCACTGTTTATGTCTGTAGTAGACAAATATGTGAGTCTCTGTTTATGTCTGTAGTAGACAAATATGTGAGTATCTGTTTATGTCTGTAGTAGACAAATATGTGTGTCTCTGTTTATGTCTGTAGTAGACAAATATGTGAGTCTCTGTTTATGTCTGTAGTAGACAAATATGTGTGTATCTGTTTATTTTATGTAGTAGACAAATATGTGAGTCACTGTTTATGTCTATAGTAGACAAATATGTGAGTCACTGTTTATGTCTGTAGTAGACAAATATGTGAGTCTCTGTTTATGTCTGTAGTAGACAAATATGTGAGTCTCTGTTTATGTCTGTAGTAGACAAATATGTGAGTCTCTGTTTATGTCTGTAGTAGACAAATATGTGAGTCTCTGTTTATGTCTGTAGTAGACAAATATGTGTGTATCTGTTTATGTCTGTAGTAGACAAATATGTGAGTATCTGTTTATGTCTGTAGTAGACAAATATGTGAGTCACTGTTTATGTCTGTAGTAGACAAATATGTGAATCTCTGTTTATGTCTGTAGTAGACAAATATGTGAGTCACTGTTTATGTCTGTAGTAGACAAATATGTGAGTCTCTGTTTATGTCTGTAGTAGACAAATATGTGAGTATCTGTTTATGTCTGTAGTAGACAAATATGTGTGTCTCTGTTTATGTCTGTAGTAGACAAATATGTGAGTCTCTGTTTATGTCTGTAGTAGACAAATATGTGTGTATCTGTTTATTTTATGTAGTAGACAAATATGTGAGTCACTGTTTATGTCTATAGTAGACAAATATGTGAGTCACTGTTTATGTCTGTAGTAGACAAATATGTGACTCTGTTTATGTCTGTAGTAGACAAATATGTGAGTCTCTGTTTATGTCTGTAGTAGACAAATATGTGAGTCTCTGTTTATGTCTGTAGTAGACAAATATGTGTGTCTGTTTATGTCTGTAGTAAACAAATATGTGTGTCTGTTTATGTCTGTTGTAGACAAATATGTGAGTCTCTGTTTATGTCTGTAGTAGACAAATATGTCTCTGTTTATGTCTGTAGTAGACAAATATGTGTGTCTGTTTATGTCTGTAGTAGACAAATATGTGTGTCTGTTTATGTCTGTAGTAGACAAATATGTGAGTCTCTGTTTATGTCTGTAGTAGACAAATATGTGTGTATCTGTTTATGTCTGTAGTAGACAAATATGTGAGTCTCTGTTTATGTCTGTAGTAGACAAATATGTGTGTCTCTGTTTATGTCTGTAGTAGACAAATATGTGTGTATCTGTTTATGTCTGTAGTAGACAAATATGTGTGTCTCTGTTTATGTCTGTAGTAGACAAATATGTGTGTATCTGTTTATGTCTGTAGTAGACAAATATGTGAGTCTCTGTTTATGTCTGTAGTAGACAAATATGTGTGACTGTTTATGTCTGTAGTAGACAAATATGTGAGTCTCTGTTTATGTCTGTAGTAGACAAATATGTGTGTATCTGTTTATGTTTGTAGTAGACAAATATGTGTGTCTCTGTTTATGTCTGTAGTAGACAAATATGTGTGTATCTGTTTATGTTTGTAGTAGACAAATATGTGTGTCTGTTTATGTCTGTAGTAGACAAATATGTGTGTATCTGTTTATGTTTGTAGTAGACAAATATGTGTGTATCTGTTTATGTTTGTAGTAGACAAATATGTGTGTATCTGTTTATGTCTGTAGTAGACAAATATGTGTGTATCTGTTTATGTCTGTAGTAGACAAATATGTGTGTATCTGTTTATGTCTGTAGTAGACAAATATGTAAGTCACTGTTTATGTCTGTAGTAGACAAATATGTGAGTATCTGTTTATGTCTGTAGTAGACAAATATGTGTGTATCTGTTTATGTTTGTAGTAGACAAATATGTGTGTATCTGTTTATGTCTGTAGTAGACAAATATGTGAGTATATGTTTATGTCTGTAGTAGACAAATATGTGTGTATCTGTTTATGTTTGTAGTAGACAAATATGTGTGTATCTGTTTATGTCTGTAGTAGACAAATATGTGTGTATCTGTTTATGTCTGTAGTAGACAAATATGTGTGTATCTGTTTATGTCTGTAGTAGACAAATATGTGTGTATCTGTTTATGTCTGTAGTAGACAAATATGTGAGTCTCTGTTTATGTCTGTAGTAAACAAATATGTGTGTCTCTGTGTATGTCTGTAGTAGACAAATATGTGAGTCTCTGTTTATGTCTGTAGTAGACAAATATGTGAGTCTCTGTTTATGTCTGTAGTAGACAAATATGTGAGTCTGTTTATGTCTGTAGTAGACAAATATGTGAGTCTCTGTTTATGTCTGTAGTAGACAAATATGTGAGTCTCTGTTTATGTCTGTAGTAGACAAATATGTGAGTCTGTTTATGTCTGTAGTAGACAAATATGTGAGTCTCTGTTTATGTCTGTAGTAGACAAATATGTGAGTCTCTGTTTATGTCTGTAGTAAACAAATATGTGTGTCTCTGTGTATGTCTGTAGTAGACAAATATGTGAGTCTCTGTTTATGTCTGTAGTAGACAAATATGTGAGTCTCTGTTTATGTCTGTAGTAGACAAATATGTGAGTCTGTTTATGTCTGTAGTAGACAAATATGTGAGTCTCTGTTTATGTCTGTAGTAGACAAATATGTGAGTCTCTGTTTATGTCTGTAGTAGACAAATATGTGAGTCTGTTTATGTCTGTAGTAGACAAATATGTGAGTCTCTGTTTATGTCTGTAGTAGACAAATATGTGAGTCTCTGTTTATGTCTGTAGTAGACACATATGTGTGTCTCTGTTTATGTCTATAGTAGACAAATATGTGTATCTGTTTATGTCTGTAGTAGACAAATATGTGAGTCTCTGTTAAGGGATTAAATGCTTATCGGATCCTTTCCAGCAGAGAAGGGGGAAAAAAACACACTTAACTTAACTTACTAAACTTTATAAATATTAAATATGTGTAATCAATAAAATAATGACAAACAACTTCTTGGTGGGAAAATTTTGCCCGTCACAGGTCAAGATTTATTAAACTTTAACTTTATATCAAAAGACCAAGAAAACGACTAATATGGCGGCATAGAGATCAACTAACCCAGTACAGCAAGGAGATTACCGGTCCAACGGAAACAGCAGCAGAGGGCTCTCTGCTCCATAAAGGAGATGGTTCTGAGGGGTTACAGAGATCATGTGACCACCCCCAAGGGAGAGAGGCACATGAGGCCTTCCACCCCTCCTCGGAAGTCTGATCATCACTCACCCCTAGCGACCTTCTCCTGCACAACAGGGCCGAGATCTCCCGCCACAAGGAAGCATTTTAATGATGCTTTTGCCACCACGCACCACAACCTGACTTAAAGGAAGGGGGAAATAGCCCTCTGAATATTCCCTATAAATAAGTCAAGCCCTAAATCAGATAGGTGAACTTTGTCCCTCCTATACAGCTCTTTTCTGTCAGCCGAGATGGCCACATGCCGTACCACAAAGCCATCAGACTCTGTGATGGTTTTAGATAATGAAGCGTTAATTTTTTTCCTTATTCTTTATTCCACTGTATGAGCTGACATATGCCTCCAATGTAAGCGGGGGACTATATTCGACCACCCAATGGTAACACCAGGATCACGAACTTGTAACCAATTAATGTCTGACTGCACAATTTTTATCAGTTGGAGCACCGGGCTTGCCCCCACATTGTTACCCCCTAGGTGAAGGATAAGGATTGAGGTTTCCCCCATCGTAAGAGTGCCCCAGAGATCACCCCGGCTAGTTATGGCCAGCACATACCACCGTTCCCTAACCACCTGATAGAGGCCTTATGGGGGGGGAAACCTAAGGTCTGGCCAGCTGGTAGGGAGAACAACGGATAGAGGCCCAGTGGATGAAGGAGTGACCCACAATCTAGATTTGCTTCCCTCCAGGGTTAGCTTCTGTGGAGACAAAGAATTTAGTATTTGGGAAACAAGAATAATTGCAAATTATACAATCAGGCGGATATAGCTTTTAAAACAGTTGGAGTGCCACCGACCCATGTGTTTTATGTCCTTGCTCAAGGAGTCCAACAGTGCCGCATGTGTAGCTGCCCCTATACGAAAAGAATGTGGTGCAATTTTGCTAGCATTCAGCCCTGCCTTAACTGCCGCTTGCTTCAAAACCCAAATAAATTGGAACTTAGACAGGAATCTACCATCTGCGTGAATCAAAAACTGGTCTGGTACCCGAGGCCTGCTGGCCAAATACAAGTTAACTATCCTTACAGGGCAGCAAGCTTTATTTGGGTAGCCAAATGCCTTTCCCTGCCTGGTCTGTTTAGAACGTGGAATTAATAGCAAGATTGAGTCAACTGCAGCCCTGACATGCTCAAATTGAACCCCCCACCCTGACTTCTTTTTAGAGGGGGCCACTAACTTGCTGACTCTTAGTGCCACAGCAAAGACTAACACAAAATCTTTTTTGAAAAGTAAAACCTCAAATGGCGAGGTACAAGTGCTATCGAGGGCTTGGACCAATTGTTCGAGATGCTCACCGGTAATAGGCTTGCGGGAATCGCTTTTCCGCGGCTGGATTCTACCCCAACCTTTGACCACGTGCTTAATGAAAAAAGAATTTGTGGGGTCGGGTAAGGGCAATGCCCTATAAAAGAAAGACAGAGCAGCTAGTTTGGACTGGATGGCTCCCTGGCACGCGCCCAAGGTGTGCAGACTCACCAACCAATCACATGACGTTGCCTGAGAACCCTGAGCAGCTTCGACTCCCCTGGACAGACAGAACTGTTCCCACTCCTTCCATAGTCTCATATAAGCGTGCCTTGCGGATGGGGCTAAGGAGGAGCAAACCAAAGGCAGCAAAGCTATTCAGGAACGACCAGCTGCCAAAGAAAATCAGAACAATCTAAAGCTACTGGGGATGGACTAGGAACTAGCCATTTAAAAGTCTCCCACTCGAACCGAACAAGGCGTCTGCCACTACATTATTTACCTGACGGACGTGACCTGACGGACATGACCTGACGGACGTGACCTGACGGACGTGACCTGACGGACGTGACCTGACGGACGTGACCTGACGGACGTGTCTTGCTTGAAACTAAATACTGAGCTTTTTTTTTTAAGCAAAAGAGCTGATTTCTTTAGGGCACTGCTCTACAAAAGGCCCTTTTAAGGTCTATAGGTAGTTTAGTATTAGATTAGGAGGTGTTTTTATTTTGGGGGGATTTTTATTTTCATAGGGATTAGGTATCTTTTTTTATTTTTGATAATTTTGTTTTTTAGTTTCTGTAATTTTATCTTAATTTAAAATTAATATTTTTTATTTTTAAAGTAATGTTAGGTTTTTATTTTAGTTTTAATGTATGTAATGGGGTTAATTTGGGGGGTGTTAGGTTAGGGGCTTAGTGATTAGTTATTTGCATTGTTGGCTTTGGTGGTTTAGGGGTTAATAGATTTATTAGCATTGCGTTCTGTGGGTTTGGCAGATTAAGGGTTAATAGTTTAATAGGTTTATTGCGATGTGGGTGAATTGTGGATTAGGGGTTAATAGTTTAATAGTTTAATTAGTTTAAATATTGCGTTGTGGGTTTGATGGTGGATATAGGATTTTTTATGTGTGGGGTTTATTTTTGGGAGGCGTGTTATACTTTTACTGGAGATTTTTTTTTTTTTTTTTCTTAGACTCTGGCAGTTTCTAAAGTGCCGTAAGTCACTGGCAACTCCAGAAATTTGTATTTATGCTCATTTCTGGACATCGCTAGTTTATCCAACTTACAACACTTTATGAATTGCCGGCAAATTATAAGTAATACCCCGATGTGTGAGGTAAAATTACGGGCGCCTGTGCCGTATATATAATCTCAAAAGAGAAAAAATTTGCTAAGCACCTTAAGGATAAAAAAATCAACTTTTATTAAACATTGCTTAAAAATACAATAGCATTAAGAGAAGGGATAAGACCCCTGTGAACAGACTAACGCGTTTCGGCTAGGAGAGCCGTACTCATAGTCTCGCCCATAATGTTTTGGATTCATACACCGAGATTACGAGTTTTGCGTTAGCCTTAAAAAGCAGCATTGAGAGGTCCCAACGCTGCTTTTTACCTAACGCTGGTATTACGAGTCTGACAGGTACAGGCTCACAACTCACTTTTCTTCCGCGACTCGAGGCTACCGCAAATCCCCTTACGTCAATTGCGTATCCTATCTTTTTAATGGAATTTGCCTAACGCTGGTATTACAAGTCTTGGAAGAAGTGAGCGGTAGACCCTCTACTGTCAAGACTTCGACCGCATTTAAAAGTCAGTAGTTAAGAGTTGTATGGGCTAATGCCGGAACATAAAACTCTTAACTAAAGTGCTAAAAAGTACACTAACACCCATAAACTACCTATTAACCCCTAAACCGAGGACCCCCCACATTGCAAACACTGTAATAACATTTTTTAACCCCTAATCTGCCGACCGGACATCGCCGCCACCTACATTATACTTATGAACCCCTAATCTGCTGCCCCTAATATCGCTGACACCTACATTATATTTATTAACCCCTAATCTGCCGCCCACAACATCGCCACCACCTACCTACAATTATTAACCCCTAATCTGCCGACCGGTCATAGCCGCCACTTTAATACATATATTAACCCCTAAACTGCTGCACTCCCACCTTACAAACACTAGTTAATTTTTATTAACCCCTAATCTGCCATCCCTAACATCGCCAACACCTACTTACATTTATTAACCCCTAATCTGCCACCCCCAACTTAAATATAATTTTAATTAAACGAAATTAATTTAACATAATTAAATAAATTATTCCTATTTAAAACTAAATACTTACCTATAAAATAAACAATAAGATAGCTATTGGCTGATTGGAACAGCCAATAGAATGCACGCTCAATCCTATTGGCTGATCCAATCAGCCAATAGGATTTTTCCTACCTTAATTCCGATTGGCTGATAGAATCCTATCAGCCAATCGGAATTCAAGGGACGCCATCTTGGATGACGTCCCTTAAAGGAACCTTCATTCTTCGTTAGGACCTCGTTTGAAGAGGATGGCTCCGCGTCGGCTGGATAGAAGATGGCTCCGCTCCGGAAGGATGGGGATTGGGTGGGTTTTAGAGTAGGGGTGTGTGGGTGGTGGGTTTTAATGTTGGGGGGGGTATTGTATTTTCCTTTTTCAGGTAAAAGAGCTGATTACTTTGGGGCAATGCCCTGCAAAAGGCCCTTTTAAGGGCTATTTGTAATTTAGTATAGGGTAGGGAAATTTTATTATTTAGGGGGCTTTTTTATTTTATTAGGGGGATTAGATTAGGTGTAATTAGTTTAAAATTATTGTAATTCTTTTTTTTTCTGTAATTTAGATTTTTTTTTTTCCGTAATTTAGTTTATTGAAGTTAATTGTAAATAATTGTAGGTAGTTTAGGTAATTTATTTAATGATAGTGTAGTGTTAGGTGTAATTGTAACTTAGGTTAGGTTAGCTTTATTTTAGCTAGGTAGTTATTAAATAGTTAATAACTATTTAATAACTATTGTAAGTTGCCTGTAAAATAAATATAAATCCTAAGATAGATACAATGTAACTATTAGTTATATTGCAGCTATATTAGGGTTTATTTTATCGGTAAGTATTTAGTTTTAAATAGAATTAATTTATTTAATTATGTTAAATTAATTTCGTTTAATTTAAATTATATTTAGGTTAGGGGGGGTTAGACTTAGGGTTAGACTTAGGTTTAGGGGTTAATAAATTTATTATAGTAGCGGCGATGTTGGGGGTGGCAGATAAGGGGTTAATAAATGTAAGTAGGTGTCGGCGATGTTAGGGACGGCAGATTAGGGGTTAAAAAATTTAACTAGTGTTTGCGAGGCGGGAGTGCGGCGGTTTAGGAGTTAATACATTTATTAAAGTGGTGGCGATGTCCGGTCGGCAGATTAGGGGTTAATAATTATAGGTAGGTGGCGGCGACGTTCGGGGTGGCAGATTAGCAGTTTATAACTATAATATAGCTGGCGGTGATGTTGGGGGCAGAAGATTAGGGGTTCATAGGGATAATGTAGGTGGCGGCGGGGTCCGGAGTGGCAGATTAGGGGTTAATAATATAATGTAGGTGTCAGCGATAGCGGGGGCGGCATATTAGGGGTTAATAAGTGTAAGATTAGGGGTGTTTAGACTCGGGGTTCATGTTAGGGTGTTAGGTGCAGACATATTTTTTATTTTCCAATAGGAAACAATGGGGCTGCGTTAGAAGCTGGACGCTGCTTTTTTGCAGGTGTTAGGTTTTTTCCAGTCATCTCAGACCCATTGTTTCCTATGGGGATATCGTGCACGAGCACGTTTAGCCAGCTTACCGCTACCGTAAGCAACGCTGGTATTGAGGTGAGATGTGGAGCTAAATTCTGCTCTACGATCACCGTTTTGCGGCTAACGCCGGGTTTAAAAAAACCTGTAATGCCAGCGTTGTCTTAAGGTAGGGTTAGAAAAAAAAGCCTTGTTAGCCCTGCACCCCTGTTAACGCCAAACTCGTAATCTCGCCAATAGTTTACAGCAGAAAAAAACATTTTCTTCTACCTCGCTTGATTTTATTTCCTGGGGTAATTTAGTTCTGCCAAATGTTTACATTATTAGTTTGTTAGTGAAAATAAGTTAACCCCTTTTTCACATAAAGAAACTCTTCAGGGGAGCAGAGGAGTATCTGGACACCATCTTAAATAGAGATAAATTACTGGGTAGTGCTAGTGCTAAAAGCAAACAGCAGCACACAATATAGTTTTTTATGTATTATTATTTATTTTTCAATGGTTAATCAAGACACAGGAACCAATCAACTCACAAGGACAGTGCTAATGAGTAGCGTAAAACAGTAAATTCTAAGCGTTTCCCACCTTTAGAGAACATTATCGAATCAGCTAAAATATTGTGTCACGTACATCTGTATTTTTATTTTTTAAAGGGGCCACTCATTCTGCACTCTCTGCAGTGGATAAAGCTAAACTAGTGATTATTTGTTCATTCTTCCGTATCTAAACACACATTTAATCTGTAGAATACACCTGTTTAATCTGTAGTATACACCTGTTTAATCTGTAGTATACACCTGTTTAATCTGTAGTATACACCTGTTTAATCAGTAGTATACGCTTGTTTAATCTGTAGTATACACCTGTTTAATCTGTAATATACACATGTTTAATCTGTAATATACATATGTTTAATCTGTAGTATACACCTGTTTAATCTGTAGTATACATCTGTTTAATCTGTAGTATACACCTGTGTTATCTGTAGTATACATCTGTTTAATCTGTAGTATGCACTTGTTTAATCTGTAGTATACATCTGTTTAATCTGTAGTAGTATACATCTGTTTAATCTGTAGTATACAAATGTTTAATCTGTAGTATACATCTGTTTAATCTGTAGTATACACCTGTTTAATCTGTAATATACACCTGTTTAATCTGTAGTATACACTTGATTAATCTGTAGTATACATCTGTTTAATATGTAGTATACACCTGTTTAATCTGTAGTATACATCTGTTTAATCTGTAGTATACACCTCTTTAATCATATGTAGTATACACTTGTTTAATCTGTAGTATACACCTGTTTAATCTGTAATATAAACCTGCTTAATATGTAGTATACACATGTTCAATCTGTAGTATACACCTCTTTAATTTGTAGTATACACCTGTTTAATCTGTAGTATACATCTGTTTAATCTGTAGTATACACCTGTTTAATCTGTAGTATACACTTGTTTAATCTGTAGTATACATCTGTAATATACACCTGATAAATCCTGTAGTATACATCTGTTTAATTTGTAGTATACACCTGTTTAATCTGTAGTATACATCTGTTTAATCTGTAGTATATACCTGTTTAATCTGTAGTATAGACATGTTTAATCTGTAATATACATCTGTTTAATATGTAGTATGTACTTGTTTAATCTGTAGTATACATCTGTTTAATCTGTAGTATACACTGGTTTAATTTGTAGTATACACATGTTTAATCTGTAGTATACACTTGTTTAATCTGTAGTATACATCTGTTTAATCTGTAATATACACCTGTTTAATCTGTAGTATACACATGTTTAATCTGTAGTATACACTTGTTTATTCTGTAGTATCTGTAGTATATACCTGTTTAATCAGTAGTATACATTTGTTTAATCAGTAGTATACATTTGTTTAATCTGTAGTATACATCTGTTTAATCTGTAGTATACACCTGTTTAATCTGTAGTATACATCTGTTTAATCTGTAGTATAGACCTGTTTAATCTGTAGTATACACCTGTTTAATCTGTAGTATAGACATGTTTAATCTGTAATATACATCTGTTTAATCTGTAGTATAGACATGTTTAATCTGTAGTATACACCTGTTTAATCTGTAATATGCACTTGTTTAATCTGTAGTATACATCTGTTTAATCTGTAATATGCACTTGTTTAATCTGTAGTATACATCTGTTTAATCTGTAGTATACACCTGTTTAATCTGTAGTATGCACCTGTTTAATATGTAGTATAGGATAAATATATAAAGAACAGCGCCAAGTAATTTATCTTAAGGCTCCCTCACAGGTAATCTTCCCTATGATTACCGTTAAGGAATACACCAATAACAAAATAGATAATAGTTTGGGAGCGCTGAAAGCTAAATAAGATAATCTGGAGACTGATAAACAATTTTAACAAAAATACATTTATTTAAAACATACATAAAACTTTTAAGAGGAATTGACCATGGGACGTCTCCCTTTGGGATTAAAAAAATTGAAACAATATGTAAAAAATCACTACATAAAAAATCACTACATAAAAAAGAGCGCTCTAATAATCAGCCAATCAGATTGAAATCGCATTCTATTGGCTGATCGGAACAGCCAATAGAATGCGAGCTCAATCTGATTGGCTGATTGGATCAGCCAATCGGATTGAACTTGATTCTGATTGGCTGATTCCATCAGCCAATCAGAATATTCCTACCTTAATTCCGATTGGCTGATAGAATCCTATCAGCCAATCGGAAATCGAGGGACGCCATCTTGGATGACGTCCCTTAAAGGAACCGTCATTCTTCAGTTGGACGTCGCCGGAAGAAGATGGGTCCGCGGTGGAGGTCTTCAGGATGGAGCCGGTCGTCATCGGATGAAGATAGAAGATGCCGCTTGGATCAAGATGGTTGCCGGTCCGGATCGCCTCTTCTTCCCGGATAGGATGAAGACTTTGGAGCCTCTTCTGGACCTCTTCAGCCACCGGATGATGGATCGCCAACCCCCGCTTGGGTTGGATGAAGATTTTGGAGCCAGGACGGATCGGTGATACCTGGTGAGGTGAAGACAAGGTAGGATGATCTTCAGGGGCTTAGTGTTAGGTTTATTTAAGGGGGGTTTGGGTTAGATTAGGGGTATGTGGGTGGTGGGTTGTAATGTTGGGGGGGGTATTGTATGTTTTTTTTTACAGGCAAAAGAGCTGAACTTCTTGGGGCATGCCCCGCAAAGGGCCCTGTTCAGGGCTGGTAAGGTAAAAGAGCTTTTAACTTTAGTAATATAGTAATATAGAATAGGGTAGGGCATTTTTTATTTTGGGGGGCTTTGTTGTTTTATTAGGGGGCTTAGAGTAGGTGTAATTAGTTTAAAATTGTTGTAATATTTTTCTTATGTTTGTAGATATTTTTTTATTTTTTGTAACTTAGTTCTTTTTTATTTTTTGTACTTTAGTTAGTTTATTTCATTGTAGTTATTTGTAGATATTGTATTTAATTAATGTATTGATAGTGTAGTGTTAGGTTTAATTGTAGGTAATTGTAGGTATTTTATTTAATTAATTTAATGATAGTATAGTGTTAGGTTTAATTGTTACTTAGGTTAGGATTTATTTTACAGGTAATTTTGTAATTATTTTAACTAGGTAACTATTAAATAGTTCTTAACTATTTAATAGCTATTGTACCAGGTTAAAATAATTACAAAGTAAGTATAAAGAACAGCGCCAAGTAATTTATCTTAAGGCTCCCTCACAGGTAATCTTCCCTATGATTACCGTTAAGGAATACACCAATAACAAAATAGATAATAGTTTGGGAGCGCTGAAAGCTAAATAAGATAATCTGGAGACTGATAAACAATTTTAACAAAAATACATTTATTTAAAACATACATAAAACTTTTAAGAGGAATTGACCATGGGACGTCTCCCTTTGGGATTAAAAAAATTGAAACAATATGTAAAAAATCACTACATAAAAAATCACTACATAAAAAAGAGCGCTCTAATAATCAGCCAATCAGATTGAAATCGCATTCTATTGGCTGATCGGAACAGCCAATAGAATGCGAGCTCAATCTGATTGGCTGATTGGATCAGCCAATCGGATTGAACTTGATTCTGATTGGCTGATTCCATCAGCCAATCAGAATATTCCTACCTTAATTCCGATTGGCTGATAGAATCCTATCAGCCAATCGGAAACCGAGGGACGCCATCTTGGATGACGTCCCTTAAAGGAACCGTCATTCTTCAGTTGGACGTCGCCGGAAGAAGATGGGTCCGCGGTGGAGGTCTTCAGGATGGAGCCGGTCGTCATCGGATGAAGATAGAAGATGCCGCTTGGATCAAGATGGTTGCCGGTCCGGATCGCCTCTTCTTCCCGGATAGGATGAAGACTTTGGAGCCTCTTCTGGACCTCTTCAGCCACCGGATGATGGATCGCCAACCCCCGCTTGGGTTGGATGAAGATTTTGGAGCCAGGACGGATCGGTGATACCTGGTGAGGTGAAGACAAGGTAGGATGATCTTCAGGGGCTTAGTGTTAGGTTTATTTAAGGGGGGTTTGGGTTAGATTAGGGGTATGTGGGTGGTGGGTTGTAATGTTGGGGGGGGTATTGTATGTTTTTTTTTACAGGCAAAAGAGCTGAACTTCTTGGGGCATGCCCCGCAAAGGGCCCTGTTCAGGGCTGGTAAGGTAAAAGAGCTTTTAACTTTAGTAATATAGAATAGGGTAGGGCATTTTTTATTTTGGGGGGCTTTGTTGTTTTATTAGGGGGCTTAGAGTAGGTGTAATTAGTTTAAAATTGTTGTAATATTTTTCTTATGTTTGTAGATATTTTTTTATTTTTTGTAACTTAGTTCTTTTTTATTTTTTGTACTTTAGTTAGTTTATTTCATTGTAGTTATTTGTAGATATTGTATTTAATTAATGTATTGATAGTGTAGTGTTAGGTTTAATTGTAGGTAATTGTAGGTATTTTATTTAATTAATTTAATGATAGTATAGTGTTAGGTTTAATTGTTACTTAGGTTAGGATTTATTTTACAGGTAATTTTGTAATTATTTTAACTAGGTAACTATTAAATAGTTCTTAACTATTTAATAGCTATTGTACCTGGTTAAAATAATTACAAAGTTGCCTGTAAAATAAATATTAATCCTAAAATAGCTACAATGTAATTATAATTTATATTGTAGCTATATTAGGGTTTATTTTACAGGTAAGTATTTAGCTTTAAATAGGAATAATTTATTTAATAAGAGTTAATTAATTTCGTTAGATTAAAATTATATTTAATTTAGGGGGGTGTTAGTGTTAGGGTTAGACTTAGCTTTAGGGGTTAATCCATTTATTAGAATAGCGGTGAGCTCCGGTCGGCAGATTAGGGGTTAATAATTGAAGTTAGGTGTCGGCGATGTTAGGGAGGGCAGATTAGGGGTTAATACTATTTATTAAAGGGTTAGTGAGGCGGATTAGGGGTTAATAACTTTATTATAATAGCGGTGCGGTCCGCTCGGCAGATTAGGGGTTAATAAGTGTAGGCAGGTGGAGGCGACGTTGAGGGGGGCAGATTAGGGGTTAATAAATATAATATAGGGGTCGGCGGTGTTAGGGGCAGCAGATTAGGGGTACATAGGGATAATTTAAGTAGCGGCGGTTTACGGAGCGGCAGATTAGGGGTTACAAATAAAATGCAGGTGTCAGCGATTGCGGGGGCGGCAGATTAGGGGTTAATAAGTGTAAAATTAGGGGTGTTTAGACTCGGGGTACATGTTAGAGTGTTAGGTGCAGACGTAGGAAGTGTTTCCCCATAGCAAACAATGGGGCTGCGTTAAGAGCTGAACGCGGCTTTTTTGCAGGTGTTTGGTTTTTTTTCAGCTCAAACAGCTCCATTGTTTCCTATGGGGGAATCGTGCACGAGCACGTTTTTGAGGCTGGCCGCTTGCGTAAGCAACTCTGGTATCGAGAGTTGAAGCTGCGTTAAATATGCTCTACGCTCCTTTTTTGGAGCCTAACGCAGCCATTCTGTGGACTCTCAATACCAGAGTTATTTTTATGGTGCGGCCAGAAAAATGCCGGCGTTAGTTTTTCGGGTCGTTACCGACAAAACTCCAAATCTAGCCGTTAGTCTTAATGTGAAGTTTAACATCTACATTAGACAGAACTGATTGCCTTTTGTGTTTTACTCCTAAAGTAATATGATATATTGCTTTCTGATGTATAGTAAATACTTGGTATATTACATAATTTTTATTTTTATGTTTATATTTCCCCTCTATTCGTTGTATGTATTTGTTTCTTTAGCTATTTGTTTATCTAATTACACATTATTCTAAATGAGGATTATGTTTTATCAAGTGTGTCCTTTTTTATTATGTAGTATACACATGTTTAATCTGTAGTATACACCTGTTTAATCTGTAGTATACACATGTTTAATCTGTAGTATACACCTGTTTAATATGTAGTATACACCTGTTTAATCTGTAGTATACATCTGTTTAATCTATAGTATACATCTGTTTAATCTGTAGTATACACATGTTTAATATGTAGTATGCATCTGTTTAATCTGTAGTATACACCTGTTTAATCTGTAGTATACACCTGTTTAATATGTAGTATACACCTGTTTAATCTGTAGTATACATCTGTTTAATCTGTAGTATACATCTGTTTAATCTGTAGTATACACCTGTTTAATCTGTAGTATACAATTGTTTAATCTGTAGTATACACTTGTTTAATATGTAGTATACACCTGTTTAATCTGTAGTATACATCTGTTTAATCTGTAGTATACAACTAATTAATCTGTAGTATACATCTGTTTAATTTGTAATATACATATGTTTAATCTGTAGTATACACGTTTAATCTGTAGTATACACCTGTTTAATCTGTAGTATACATCTGTTTAATCTGTAGTATACACCTGTTTAATCTGTAGTATACATCTGTTTAATCTGTAGTATACACCTGTTTAATCTGTAGCATACATCTGTTTAATCTGTAGTATACACATGTTTAATCTGTAGTATACACCTGTTTAATCTGTAATATACATGTTTAATCTGTAGTATACACCTGTTTAATCTGTAGTATACACATGTTTAATCTGTAGTATACATTTGTTTAATCAGTAGTATACATTTGTTTAATCTGTAGTATACATCTGTTTAATCTGTAGTATACACCTGTTTAATCTGTAGTATACATCTGTTTAATCTGTAGTATACATCTGTTTAATCTGTAGTATACACCTGTTTAATCTGTAGTATACACATGTTTAATCTGTAATATACATATGTTTAATCTGTAGTATACACCTGTTTAATCTGTAGTATACACCTGTTTAATCTGTAGTATACACATGTTTAATCTGTAATATACATATGTTTAATCTGTAGTATACACCTGTTTAATCTGTAGTATACACCTGTTTAATCTCTAGTGTAAACTTGTTTAATCTGTAGTATACACTTGTTAAATCTGTAGTATACATCTGTTTAATCTGTAGTAGACACCTGTTTAATCTGTAGTATACAAATGTTTAATCTGTAGTATACATCTGTTTTATCTGTAGTATACACCTGTTTAATATGTAGTATACATCTGTTTAATCTGTAGTATACACCTGTTTAATTTGTAGTATACACATGTTTAATCTGTAATATACATATGTTTAATCTGTAGTATACACCTGTTTAATCTGTAGTATACACCTGTTTAATCTGTAGTATAGACTTGTTTAATCTGTAGTATACACTTGTTAAATCTGTAGTATACACATGTTTAATCTGTAGTATACAAATGTTTAATCTGTAGTATACATCTGTTTTATCTGTAGTATACACCTGTTTAATATGAAGTATACACCTGTTTAATCTGTAGTATACATCTGTTTAATCTGTAGTATACACTTATTTAATCTGTAGTATACCTCTGTTTAATTTGTAGTATACAAATGTTTAATCTGTAGTATACATCTGTTTAATCTGTAGTATACACATGTTTAATCTGTAGTATACACCTGCTTAATCTGTAGTATACATCTGTTTAATCTGTAGTATACACTTATTTAATCTGTAGTATACATCTGTTTAATCTGTAGTATACAATTGATTAATCTGTAGTATACATTTGTTTAATCTGTAGTATACACATGTTTAATCTGTAGTATACATCTGTTTAATCTGTAATATACACTTATTTAATCTGTAGTATACATCTGTTTAATCTGTAGTATACAATTGTTTAATCTGTAGTATACACTTGTTTAATCTGTAGTATACACCTGTTTAATCTGTAGTATACATCTGTTTAATCTGTAGTATACACCTGCTTAATCTGTAGTATACAATTGTTTAATATGTAGTATACATATGTTTAATCTGTAGTATACACATGTTTAATCTGTAGTATACAATTGTTTAATATGTAGTATACATCTGTTTAATCTGTAGTATACACATGTTTAATCTTTAGAATACATCTGTTTATTCTGTAGTATACACCTGTTTAATCTGTAGTATGCATTTATTTATTCTGTAGTATACATCTGTTTAATCTGTAGTATACAATTGTTTAATCTGGAGTATACATCTGTTTAATATGTAGTATACATCTGTTTAATCTGTAGTATACACCTGTTTAATCTGTAGTATACACCTCTTTAATCATATGTAGTATACACTTGTTTAATCTGTAGTATACACCTGTGTAATCTGTAGTATACACCTGTTTAATCTGTAATATACACCTGCTTAATATGTAGTATACACATGTTTAATCTGTAGTATACATTTATTTAATCTGTAGTATACATCTGTTTAATCTGTAGTATACAATTGTTTAATCTGTAGTATATAATTGTTTAATATGTAGTATACACTTGTTTAATCTGTAGTATACACCTGTTTAATCTGTAGTATACATCTGTTTAATCTGTAGTATACACCTGCTTAATCTGTAGTATACAATTGTTTAATCTGTAGTATACATCTGTTTAATCTGTAGTATACACTTGTTTAATCTGTAGTATACACCTGTTTAATCTGTAGTATACACCTGTTTAATCTGTAGTATACAACTGCTTAATCTGTAGTATACAATTGTTTAATCTGTAGTATACAATTGTTTAATCTGTAGTATACACTTGTTTAATCTGTAGTATACACCTGTTTAATCTGTAGTATACATCTGTTTAATCTGTAGTATACACCTGCTTAATCTGTAGTATACAATTGTTTAATCTGTAGTATACATCTGTTTAATCTGTAGTATACATCTGTTTAATCTGTAGTATACAATTGTTTAATATGTAGTATACACCTGTTTAATCTGTAGTATACATCTGTTTAATCTGTAGCATACACTTATTTAATCTGTAGTATACAAATGTTTAATCTGTAGTATACATCTGTTTAATCTGTAGTATACACATATTTAATCTGTAGTATACATTTATTTAATCTGTAGTATACATCTGTTTAATCTGCAATATACAATTGTTTAACCTGTAGTATACAATTGTTTAATCTGTAGTATACACCTGTTTAATCTGTAGTATACACCTGTTTAATCTGTAGTATACACCTGTTTAATCTGTAGTATACATCTGTTTAATCTGTAGTATACACCTGCTTAATCTGTAGTATTGTTTAATCTGTAGTATACATCTGTTAAATCTGTAGTATACACCTGTTTAATCTGTAGTATACAATTGTTTAATATGTAGTATACATCTGTTTAATCTGTAGTATACACATATTTAATCTTTAGAATACATCTGTTTATTCTGTAGTATACACTTGTATATAATGGCAAACGCACAGGTAAAAAAAAAAATGGCAAGGTAATGAAAAATGGAACCTTATATCAGGAGTAGGCGTTTCATCCCTCCCTGCAAAAAAAGACCCACCGTCAGACCCAGTGGTCTCCTCCAACCCACAGGTACGTATTATATATAAGAAAATAGAATGAATTCCAGTAAAAGGTACAATTAATATTTTCAGAAGAATACCATGCAAAGCCTTAAAGGGATAGTAAACCCATTCAAAATTTCTTAGTTTAGGGGGCCTGAGGACAGGTCAGGGGACCTGAGGACAGGTCAGGGGACCTGAAGACAGGTTCGGGGTCTGAGGACAGGTTAGGGGACCTGAGGACAGGTAAGGGGTACTGAAGACAAGTTAGGGGGCCTGAGGACAGGTTAGGGGGTCTGAGGACAGGTTAGGGGGTCTGAGGACAGGTTAGGGGGCCTGAGGACAGGTTAGGGGGTCTGAGGACAGGTGAGAGGGTCTGAGGACAGGTTAGGGGGCATGAGGACAGATTAGGGATCTGAGGACAGGTTAAGGGGTCTGAGGACAGGTTAAGGGGTCTGAGGACAGGTTAGGGGGCCTGAGGACAGGTTAGGGGGCCTGAGGACAGGTTAGGGGGTCTGAGGATAGGTTAGGGGGCCTGAAGACAGATTAGGGAGTCTGAGGACAGGTTAGGTGGTCTGAAGACAGGTTAGGGGTCTGAGGACAGGTTAGGGGACCTAAGGACAAGTTATGGGGCCTGAGGACAGGTTATGGGGGACAGGTTAGGGGGTCTGAGGACAGGTTAGGGGAACTGAGGACAGGTTAGGGGACCTGAGGACAGGTTATGGGGCCTGAGGACAGGTTAGGGGGTCTGAGGGACAGGTTAGGTGGTCTGAGGACAGGTTAGGGGCTCTGAGGACAGGTTAGGTGGTCTGAAGACAGGTTAGGGGGTCAGAGGACAGGTTAGGGGGTCTGAGGACAGGTTAGGGAGTCTGAGGACAGGTTAGGGGGTCTGAGGACAGTTTAGGGGGCTTGAGGACAGGTTAGGGAGCCTGAGGACAGGTTAGGGGAACTGAGGACAGGTTAGGGGACCTGAGGACAGGTTATGGGGCCTGAGGACAGGTTATGGGGCCTGAGGACAGGTTAGGGGTTCAGAGGAAAGGTTAGAAGGGTCTGAGGACAGGTTAGGGGATCTGAGGACAGGTTAAGGGGTATGAGGACAGGTTAGGGGGGTCTGAGGACAGTTTAGGGGGCTTGAGGACAGGTTAGGGGGTCTGAGGACAGGTTAGGGAGCCTGAGGACAGGTAAGGGGGCCTGAGGACAGGTTAGGGAGTCTGAGGACAAGTTAGTGGGCCTGAGGACAGGTTAGGGGTTCTGAGGACAGGTTAGGGGTTCTGAGGACATGTTAGGGGGTCTGAGGATAGGTTAGGTGTCTGAGGACAGGTTAGGGGGTCTGATGGCAGGTTAGGGAGTCTGAGGACAGATTAGGGGACCTGAGGACAGGTTAGGGGGTCTGAGGACAGGTTAGGGGGCCTGAAGACAGGTTAGGGGGTGGGAGGACAGGTTAGGGGGCCAGAGGACAGGTTAAGGGGCCTGAGGACAGGTTAGGGGGCCTGAGGACAGGTTAGGGGGCCTGAGGACAGGTTAGGGAACCTGAGGACAGGTTAAGGGGCCTGAGGACAGGTTAGGGGGTCTGAGGACAGATTAGGGGTTCTGAGGACAGGTTAGGGGGTCTGAGGACAGGTTAGGGGGTCTGAGGACAGATTAGGGGGCCTGAGGACAGGTTAGGGGGCCTGAGGACAGATTAGGGGGTCTGAGGACAGATTAGGGGGTCTGAGGACAGGTTAGGGGGTCTGAGGACAGGTTAGGGGGTCTGAGGACAGATTAGGGGGTCTGAGGACAGGTTAGGGGGTCTGAGGACAGGTTAGGGGGTCTGAGGACAGATTAGGGGTCTGAGGACAGGTTAGGGTGTCTGAGGACAGTTTAGGGGTCTGGGCACAGGTTAGGGGGTCTGAGGACAAATTAGGGAGCCTGAGGACAGGTTAGGGAGCCTGAGGACAGGTTAAAAAGCCTGATGAAAGGTTAGGGGGCCTGAGGATAGGTTAGGGGGCTTGAGGACAGATTAGGGGTCTGAGGACAGGTTAGAAGGTCTGAGGACAGGTTAGGGGTCTGAGGACAGGTTAGGGGGTCTGAGGACAGGTTAGGGGTCTGAGGACAGGTTAGGGGTCTGAGGACAGGATGGGGGGACTGAGGACAGGTTAGGGGTCTGAGGACAGATTAGGTGGTCTGAGGACAGGTTAAGGGGTCTGAGGACAGGTTAGGGGTCCTGAGGACAGGTTAGGGGACCTGAGGACAGGTTATGGGGTCTGAGGACAGGTTATTGGGTCTGAGGACAGGATAGGGGGGCAGAGTACAGGTTAGGGGTCTGAGGACAGGTTAAGGGGTCCTGAGGACAAGTTAGGGGACCTGAGGACAGGTTAGGGGACCTGAGGACAGGTTATGGGGTCTGAGGACAGGTTAGGGGGTCTGAGGACAGGTTAGGGGGTCTGAGGACAGGTTAGGGGGTCTGAGGATAGGTTAGGGGGTCTGAGGAAAGGTTAGGGGGTCTGAGGACAGGTTAGGGGGTCTGAGGACAGGTTAGAGGGTCTGAGGACAGATTAGGGGTCTGAGGACAGGTTAGGGTGTCTGAGGACAGTTTAGGGGTCTGGGCACAGGTTAGGGGGTCTGAGGACAAATTAGGGAGCCTGAGGACAGGTTAGGGAGCCTGAGGACAGGTTAAAAAGCCTGATGAAAGGTTAGGGGGCCTGAGGATAGGTTAGGGGGCTTGAGGACAGATTAGGGGTCTGAGGACAGGTTAGAAGGTCTGAGGACAGGTTAGGGGTCTGAGGACAGGTTAGGGGGTCTGAGGACAGGTTAGGGGTCTGAGGACAGGTTAGGGGTCTGAGGACAGGATGGGGGGACTGAGGACAGGTTAGGGGTCTGAGGACAGATTAGGTGGTCTGAGGACAGGTTAAGGGGTCTGAGGACAGGTTAGGGGTCCTGAGGACAGGTTAGGGGACCTGAGGACAGGTTATGGGGTCTGAGGACAGGTTATTGGGTCTGAGGACAGGATAGGGGGGCAGAGTACAGGTTAGGGGTCTGAGGACAGGTTAAGGGGTCCTGAGGACAAGTTAGGGGACCTGAGGACAGGTTATGGGGTCTGAGGACAGGTTAGGGGGTCTGAGGACAGGTTAGGGGGTCTGAGGACAGGTTAGGGGGTCTGAGGATAGGTTAGGGGGTCTGAGGAAAGGTTAGGGGGTCTGAGGACAGGTTAGGGGGTCTGAAGTCAGGTTAGGGGGTCTGAGGACAGTTTAGGGGGCCTGAGGACAGGTTAGTGGGTCTGAGGATAGGTTAGTGAGTATGAGCACAGGTTAGGGGATCTGATGATAGGTTAGGGGGTCTGAGGACAGGTTAGGGGGTCTGAGGACAGGTTAGGGGGCCTGAGAACAGGTTAGGAAGTCTGAGGACAGGTTAGGGAGCCTGAGGACAGGTTAGGGTGCCCGAGGACAGGTTAGGGAGCCTGAGGACAGGTTAGAGATGGTCTGAGGACTTGTTAGGGGGCCTGAGGACAGGTTAGGGAGTCTGAGGACAGGTTAAGGGGTCTAAGGACAGGTTAGGGGGTTTGAGGACAGGTTAGGGGTCTGAGGACAGGTTAGGGGGTCTGAGGGCAGGTTAGGGGGTCTGAGGACAGATTAGGGGACCTGAGGACAGGTTAGGGGGTCTGAGGACAGGTTAGGGTGGTCTGAGGACAGGTTAGGGGGTCTGAGGACAGGTTAGGGGGCCTGAAGACAGATTAGGGGGTGTGAGGACAGGTTAGGGGGCCAGAGGACAGGTTAGGGGACCTGAGGACAGGTTAGGGGACCTGAGGACAGGTTATAGGGTCTGAGGGCAGGTTAGGGGGTCTGAGGAAAGGTTAGGGGGCCTAAAGACGGGTTAGGGGGTCTGAGGATAGGTTAGGGGGCCTGAGGAAAGGTTAGGGGGCCTGAGGACAGGTTAGGGGACTTGAGGACAGGTTAGGTGGTCTGAGAACAGGTTAGGTGGTCTGAGGACAGGTTAGGGGGACTGAGGACAGGTTAGGGGGCCTGAGGACAGGTTAGGTGGTCTGAGGACAGGTTAGGGAGCCTGAGGACAGGTTAGAGGGTCTGAGGAAAGGTTAGAGTGTCTGTTGACTGGTTAGGGGGTCTGAGGACAGGTTAGGGGGCCTGAGGACAGGTTAGGGAGCATGAGGGCAAGTTAGGGGTCTGAGGATAGGTTAGGGGGCCTGAGGACAGGTTAGGGGGCCTGAGGATAGGTTAGGGGGCCTGAGGACAGGTTAGGGGTCCGATGACAGGTTAGGGGGCCTGAGGACAGGTTAGGGGGTCTAAGGACAGGTTAGGGGTCCTGAGGACAGGTTAGGGAGTTTGAGGACAGGTTAAGGGGTCTGAGGACAGGTTAGGGGGTCTGAGGACAGGTTATAGGGTCTGAGGACAGGCTAGAGGGTCTGAGGACAGGTTAGGGGGTCTGAGGACAGGTTAGGGGGCCTGAAGACAGGTTAGGGGGCCTGAGGACAGGTTAGATGGCATGAGGACAGGTTAGGGGGCCTGAGGACAGGTTTGGGGTCTGAGGACAGGTTAGGGGTCTGAAGACAGGTTAGGGGGTTTGAGGACAGGTTAGGGGTTTGAGGACAGGTTAGGGGACCTGAGGACAGGTTAGGGGACCTGAGGACAGGTTAGTGGGTATGAGGACAGGTTAGAGAGACTGAGGACAGGTTAGAGGCCCTGAGGACAGATCAGGGGGCCTGAGGACAGGTTCGGGATCTTGAGGACAGGTTAGGGGTCTGAGGACAGGTTAGGGGGCCTGAGGACAGGTTAGGGAGCATGAGGACAGGTTAGGGGTCTGAGGACAGGTTAGGGGGCCTGAGGACAGGTTAGGGGGTCTGAGGACAGGTTAGGGGTCGAGGACAGGTTAGGGGGCCTGAGGACAGGTTAGGGGATCTAAGGACAGGTTAGGCGGCCTGAGGACAGGTTAGGGAGTCTGGGGAGAGGTTAGGGGGTCTGAGGACAGGTTAGGGGGCCTGAGGACAGATTAGAGGGTCTGAGGACTTGTTAGGGGGTCTGAGGACAGGTTAGGGGGCCTGAGGACAGGTTAGGGGGCCTGAGGACAGGTTATGGACCTGAGGACAGATTAGGGGGTCTGAGGACAGGTTAGGGTGGTCTGAGGACAGGTTAGGGGGTCTGAGGACAGGTTAGAGGGTCTGAGGACAGGTTAGAGGGTCTGAGGACAGGTTAGGTGCCCTGAGAACAGGTTAGAGGGTCTGAGGACAGGTTAGGGGGTCTGAGGACAGGTTAGGGGGCCTGAGGACAGGTTAGGGGGCCTGAGGACAGGTTAGGAGGCCTGAGAACAGGTTAGGGGTCTGAGGACAGGTTCGGGATCTGAGGACAGGTTAGGGGGTTTGAGGACAGGTTAGGGGTCTGAGGACAGGTTAGGGGGTCTGAGGACAGGTTAGGGGGCCTGAGGACAGGTTAGGGGTCGAGGACAGGTTAGGGGGCCTGAGGACAGGTTAGGGGATCTAAGGACAGGTTAGGCGGCCTGAGGACAGGTTAGGGAGTCTGGGGAGAGGTTAGGGGGTCTGAGGACAGGTTAGGGGGCCTGAGGACAGATTAGAGGGTCTGAGGACTTGTTAGGGGGTCTGAGGACAGGTTAGGGGGCCTGAGGACAGGTTAGGGGGCCTGAGGACAGGTTATGGACCTGAGGACAGATTAGGGGGTCTGAGGACAGGTTAGGGTGGTCTGAGGACAGGTTAGGGGGTCTGAGGACAGGTTAGAGGGTCTGAGGACAGGTTAGAGGGTCTGAGGACAGGTTAGGTGCCCTGAGAACAGGTTAGAGGGTCTGAGGACAGGTTAGGGGGTCTGAGGACAGGTTAGGGGGCCTGAGGACAGGTTAGGGGGCCTGAGGACAGGTTAGGAGGCCTGAGAACAGGTTAGGGGTCTGAGGACAGGTTCGGGATCTGAGGACAGGTTAGGGGGTTTGAGGACAGGTTAGGGGTCTGAGGACAGGTTAGGGGGTCTAAGGACAGGTTAGGGGTTCTGAGGACAGGTTAGGGGTCTGAGGAGAGGTTAGAGGGCCTAAGGACAGGTTAGTGGGTCTGAGGACAGGTTAGAGGGTCTAAGGAAAGGTTAGAGTGTCTGTTGACTGGTTAGGTGGCCTTGTGGACAGGTTTGGCGGGTCTGAGGACAGGTTAGGGGGCTTGAGGACAGGTTAGGGGTCTGAGGACAGGTTAGGGGGTCTGAGGACAGGTTAGGGAGCCTGAGGACAGGTTAGGGGGTCTGAGGACAGGTTAGAGGGTCTGAGGACAGGCTAGAGGCTCTGAGGACAGTTTAGGTGCCCTGAGAACAGGTTAGAGGGTCTGAGGACAGGTTAGGGGGTCTGAGGACAGTTTAGGGGGTCTGAGGACAGGTTAGGGGGTCTGAGGACAGGTTAGGGGTTTGAAGACAGGTTATGGGGTCTGAGGACAGGTTAGGGGTCTGAGGACAGGTTAGGGGACCTGAGGACAGGTTTGGGGGTCTGAGGACAGGTTAGTGGGTCTGAGGACAGGTTAGAGGGTCTGAGGAAAGGTTAGAGTGTCTGTTGACTAAATAGGTGGCCTTGTGGACAGGTTTGGCGGGTCTGAGGAAAGGTTAGGGGGTCTGAGGACAGGTTAGGGGGCTTGAGGGCAGGTTAGGGGTCTGAGGACAGGTTAGGGGGTCTGAGGACAGGTTCGGGGTCTGAGGACACGTTAGGGGGTCTGAGGACAGGTTACGGGTTTGAGGACAGGTTAGGGGGTCTGAGGATAGGTTCGGGGTCTGAGGACAGGTTTGGGATCTGAGGACAGGTTAAGGGTTTGAGGACAGTTTAGTTGCCCTGAGAACAGGTTAGAGGGTCTGAGGAAAGGTTAGGGCGTCTGAGGACAGGTTAGGGGGTCTGAGGACAGGTTAGGGGGCCTGAGGATAGGTTAGGGGTCTGAGGACAGGTTAGGGGGTCTGAGGACAGGTTAGGGGGCCTGAGGACAGGTTAGGGGGCCTGAGGACAGGTTATGGACCTGAGGACAGATTAGGGGGTCTGAGGACAGGTTAGGGTGGTCTGAGGACAGGTTAGGGGGTCTGAGGACAGGTTAGAGGGTCTGAGGACAGGTTAGAGGGTCTGAGGACAGGTTAGGTGCCCTGAGAACAGGTTAGAGGGTCTGAGGACAGGTTAGGGGGTCTGAGGACAGGTTAGGGTGCCTGAGGACAGGTTAGGGGGCCTGAGGACAGGTTATGGACCTGAGGACAGATTAGGGGGTCTGAGGACAGGTTAGGGTGGTCTGAGGACAGGTTAGGGGGTCTGAGGACAGGTTAGAGGGTCTGAGGACAGGTTAGAGGGTCTGAGGACAGGTTAGGTGCCCTGAGAACAGGTTAGAGGGTCTGAGGACAGGTTAGGGGGTCTGAGGACAGGTTAGGGGGCCTGAGGACAGGTTAGGGGACCTGAGGACAGGTTTGGGGGTCTGAGGACAGGTTAGTGGGTCTGAGGACAGGTTAGAGGGTCTGAGGAAAGGTTAGAGTGTCTGTTGACTAAATAGGTGGCCTTGTGGACAGGTTTGGCGGGTCTGAGGAAAGGTTAGGGGGTCTGAGGACAGGTTAGGGGGCTTGAGGGCAGGTTAGGGGTCTGAGGACAGGTTAGGGGGTCTGAGGACAGGTTCGGGGTCTGAGGACACGTTAGGGGGTCTGAGGACAGGTTACGGGTTTGAGGACAGGTTAGGGGGTCTGAGGATAGGTTCGGGGTCTGAGGACAGGTTTGGGATCTGAGGACAGGTTAAGGGTTTGAGGACAGTTTAGTTGCCCTGAGAACAGGTTAGAGGGTCTGAGGAAAGGTTAGGGCGTCTGAGGACAGGTTAGGGGGTCTGAGGACAGGTTAGGGGGCCTGAGGACAGGTTAGGGGTCTGAGGACAGGTTAGGGGGTCTGAGGACAGGTTAGGGGGCCTGAGGACAGGTTAGGGGGCCTGAGGACAGGTTATGGACCTGAGGACAGATTAGGGGGTCTGAGGACAGGTTAGGGTGGTCTGAGGACAGGTTAGGGGGTCTGAGGACAGGTTAGAGGGTCTGAGGACAGGTTAGAGGGTCTGAGGACAGGTTAGGTGCCCTGAGAACAGGTTAGAGGGTCTGAGGACAGGTTAGGGGGTCTGAGGACAGGTTAGGGTGCCTGAGGACAGGTTAGGGGGCCTGAGGACAGGTTATGGACCTGAGGACAGATTAGGGGGTCTGAGGACAGGTTAGGGTGGTCTGAGGACAGGTTAGGGGGTCTGAGGACAGGTTAGAGGGTCTGAGGACAGGTTAGGGGGTCTGAGGACAGGTTAGGTGCCCTGAGCACAGGTTAGAGGGTCTGAGGACAGGTTAGGGGGTCTGAGGACAGGTTAGGGGGCCTGAGGACAGGTTAGGGGGCCTGAGGACAGGTTAGGAGGCCTGAGAACAGGTTAGGGGTCTGAGGACAGGTTCGGGATCTGAGGACAGGTTAGGGGGTTTGAGGACAGGTTAGGGGTCTGAGGACAGGTTAGGGGGTCTAAGGACAGGTTAGGGGTTCTGAGGACAGGTTAGGGGTCTGAGGAGAGGTTAGAGGGCCTAAGGACAGGTTAGTGGGTCTGAGGACAGGTTAGAGGGTCTAAGGAAAGGTTAGAGTGTCTGTTGACTGGTTAGGTGGCCTTGTGGACAGGTTTGGCGGGTCTGAGGACAGGTTAGGGGGCTTGAGGACAGGTTAGGGGTCTGAGGACAGGTTAGGGGGTCTGAGGACAGGTTAGGGAGCCTGAGGACAGGTTAGGGGGTCTGAGGACAGGTTAGAGGGTCTGAGGACAGGCTAGAGGCTCTGAGGACAGTTTAGGTGCCCTGAGAACAGGTTAGAGGGTCTGAGGACAGGTTAGGGGGTCTGAGGACAGTTTAGGGGGTCTGAGGACAGGTTAGGGGGTCTGAGGACAGGTTAGGGGTTTGAAGACAGGTTATGGGGTCTGAGGACAGGTTAGGGGTCTGAGGACAGGTTAGGGGACCTGAGGACAGGTTTGGGGGTCTGAGGACAGGTTAGTGGGTCTGAGGACAGGTTAGAGGGTCTGAGGAAAGGTTAGAGTGTCTGTTGACTAAATAGGTGGCCTTGTGGACAGGTTTGGCGGGTCTGAGGAAAGGTTAGGGGGTCTGAGGACAGGTTAGGGGGCTTGAGGGCAGGTTAGGGGTCTGAGGACAGGTTAGGGGGTCTGAGGACAGGTTCGGGGTCTGAGGACACGTTAGGGGGTCTGAGGACAGGTTACGGGTTTGAGGACAGGTTAGGGGGTCTGAGGATAGGTTCGGGGTCTGAGGACAGGTTTGGGATCTGAGGACAGGTTAAGGGTTTGAGGACAGTTTAGTTGCCCTGAGAACAGGTTAGAGGGTCTGAGGAAAGGTTAGGGCGTCTGAGGACAGGTTAGGGGGTCTGAGGACAGGTTAGGGGGCCTGAGGATAGGTTAGGGGTCTGAGGACAGGTTAGGGGGTCTGAGGACAGGTTAGGTGGTCTGAGGACAGGTTAGGGGTCTGAGGACAAATTAGGCTGTTGAGGACAGGTTAGGGGGTCTGAGGACAGGTTCGGGGTCTGAGGACAGGTTCGGGGGTCTGAGGACAGGTTTGGGGGTCTGAGGACAGGTTAATGGGTCTGAGGACAGATTAGAGGGTCTGAGGAAAGGTTAGAGGGTCTGTTGACTGGTTAGGTGGCCTTGTGGACAGGTTAGGGGGTCTGAGGATAGGTTCGGGGTCTGAGGACAGGTTTGGGATCTGAGGACAGGTTACGGGTTTGAGGATAGGTTAGGGGGTCTGAGGACAGGTTAGGGGTCTGAGGACAGGTTAGGAGGCCTGAAGACATTTTAGGGGGCCTGAGGACAGGTTAGAGGGCCTGAGGACAGGTTAGGGGGCCTGAGGACAGGTTAGGGGGTCTGAGGACAGTTTAGGGAGCCTGGGGACAGGTTAGGGGGCCTGAGGACAGGTTAAGGAGCCTGAGGACAATTTAGGGAGTCTGAGGACAGGTTAGGGGGCCTGAGGACAGGTTAGGGAGTCTGAGGAAGGTTAGGGAGTCTGAGGACAGGTTAGAGAGACTGATGACAGGTTAGGGGATCTGAGGACAGGTTAGGGGGCCTGAGGACAGGTTAGGGGACCTGAGGACAGGTTAGAGGGCCTGAGGACAGGTTAGGGGGTCTGAGGACAGGTTAGGGGTTTGAGGACAGGTTAGGGGGTCTGAGGACAGGTTAGGGGTCTGAGGACAGGTTAGGGGACCTGAGGACAGGTTAGGGGGTCTGAGGACAGGTTAGTGGGTCTGAGGACAGGTTAGAGGGTCTGAGGACAGGTTCGGGGTCTGAGGACAGGTTAGGGGGTCTGAGGACAGGTTACAGGTTTGAGGATAGGTTAGGTGGCCTTGTGGACAGGTTTGGCGGGTCTGAGGACAGGTTCGGGGTCTGAGGACAGGTTACGGGTTTGAGGACAGGTTAGGGGGTCTAAGGACATGTTAGGGGCCTGAGGACAGGTTAGGGGGTCTGAGGACAAGTTAGGGGTCTGAGGACAGGTTATTGGGCCTGAAGACAGGTTAGGGGGTCTGAGGACAGGTTAGAGGGCCTGAGGACAGGTTAGGGGGTCTGAGGACATGTTAGGGGGTCTGAGGACAGGTTAGGGAGCCTGAGGACAGGTTAGGGGGTCTGAGGACAGGTTAGAGGGTCTGAGGACAGGCTAGTGGGTCTGAGGACAGTTTAGTTGCCCTGAGAACAGATTAGAGGGTCTGAGGAAAGGTTAGGGCGTCTGAGGACAGGTTAGGGGGTCTGAGGACAGGTTAGGGGGCCTGAGGATAGGTTAGGGGTCTGAGGACAGGTTAGGGGGTCTGAGGACAGGTTAGGTGGTCTGAGGACAGGTTAGGGGTCTGAGGACAAATTAGGCTGTTGAGGACAGGTTAGGGGGTCTGAGGACAGGTTCGGGGTCTGAGGACAGGTTTGGGGGTCTGAGGACAGGTTTGGGGGTCTGAGGACAGGTTAATGGGTCTGAGGACAGATTAGAGGGTCTGAGGAAAGGTTAGAGGGTCTGTTGACTGGTTAGGTGGCCTTGTGGACAGGTTAGGGGGCTTGAGGGCAGGTTAGAGGTCTGAGGACAGGTTAGGGGGTCTGAGGACAGGTTTGGGGTCTGAGGACAGGTTAGGGGTCTGAGGAAAGGTTACGGGTTTGAGGATAGGTTAGGGGGTCTGAGGATAGGTTCGCGGTCTGAGGACAGGTTCGGGGTCTGAGGACAGGTTACGGGTTTAAGGATAGTTTAGGGGGTCTGAGGACAGGTTAGGGGTCTGAGGACAGGTTAGGAGGCCTGAAGACATTTTAGGGGGTCTAAGGACAGGTTAGGGGGCCTGAGGACAGGTTAGGGGGTCTGAGGACAGGTTAGGGAGCCTGGGGACAGGTTAGGGGGCCTGAGGACAGGTTAGGGAGCCTGAGGACAATTTAGGGGCTCTGAGGACAGGTTAGGGAGCCTGAGGACAGGTTAGGGGGTCTGAGGACAGGTTAGGGGGCCTGAGGACAGGTTAGGGGGCCTGAGGACAGGTTAGGGGGTCTGAGGATAGGTTAGAGAGACTGAGGACAGGTTAGGGAGCCTGAGGACAGGTTATGGAGCCTGAGGACAGGTTATGGAGCCTGAGGACAGGTTAGGGGGTCTGAGGATAGGTTAGAGAGACTGAGGACAGGTTAGGGGCTCTGAGGACAGGTTAGGGGTCTGTGGAGAGGTTAGGGGGTCTGAGGACAGGTTAGGGGGTCTGAGGACAGGTTAGGGGTCTGTGGACAGGTTAGTGGGTCTGAGGGCAGGTTAGGGGGCCTTTTTATTTTTAGTAATGTTAGTTTTTGTACTGTAATGTAATATATATATATATATATATATATATATATAATTTGTCTATATTCACACACACACGTTGGAGCCCTTTCCACTGAAATACCTTAATACTTGAAAAATAATTGTGAATCAATTTTAATATTTAATAATGTTTTTTAACTATGTATATAAATAGGTTAAGGGGGGTTAGGGGGTTCTGAGGACAGGTTAGGGGTCTGAGGACAGGTTAGGGGTTTGAGGACAGGTTAGGGGTTTGAGGACAGGTTAGGACAGGTTAGGGGGTCTGAGGACAGGTTAGGGGGTCTGAGGACAGGTTAGGGGACCTGAGGACAGGTTCGGGGGTCTGAGGACAGGTTAGTGGGTCTGAGGACAGGTTAGAGGGTCTGAGGAAAGGTTAGAGGGTCTGTTGACTGGTTAGGTGGCCTTGTGGACAGGTTTGGCGGGTCTGAGGACAGGTTAGGGGGCTTGAGGGCAGGTTAGGGGGTCTGAGGACAGGTTAGGGGGTCTGAGGACAGGTTTGGGGTCTGAGGACAGGTTAGGGGTTCTGAGGACAGGTTACGGGTTTGAGGATAGGTTAGGGGGTCTGAGGATAGGTTCGGGGTCTGAGGACAGGTTCGGGGTCTGAGGACAGGTTACGGGTTTGAGGATAGGTTAGGGGGTCTGAAGACAGGTTAGGGGTTCTGAGGACAGGTTAGGAGGCCTGAAGACATTTTAGGGGGTCTAAGGACAGGTTAGAGGGCCTGAGAACAGGTTAGGGGGCCTGAGGACAGGTTAGGGGGTCTGAGGGGACAGGTTAGGGAGCCTGGGGACAGGTTAGGGGGCCTGAGGACAGGTTAGGGAGCCTGAGGACAATTTAGGGGGTCTGAGGACAGGTTAGGGAGCCTGAGGACAGGTTAGGGGGTCTGAGGACAGGTTAGGGGGTCTGAGGACAGGTTAGGGGGCCTGAGGACAGGTTAGGGGGTCTGAGGATAGGTTAGAGAGACTGAGGACAGGTTAGGGGGTCTGAGGACAGGTTAGGGGTCTGTGGACAGGTTAGGGGGTCTGAGGACAGGTTAGGGGGCCTTTTTATTTTTGGTAATATTAGTTTTTGCACTGTAATGTAATATATATATATATATATATATATATATATATATATATATATATATATATATATAATTTGTCTATATTCACACACACACTTTGGAGCCCTTTCCACTGAAATACCTTAATACTTGAAAAATAATTGTGAATCAATTTTAATATTTAATAATGTTTTTTAACTATGTATGTATGTAAATAGGTTAAGGGGGGCCTGAGGACAGGTTAGGGGGTTCTGAGGACAGGTTAGGGGGTCTGAGGACAGGTTAGGGGTCTGAGGACAGATTAGGGGACCTGAGGGCAGATTAGGGGACCTGAGGACAGATTAGGGGACCTGAGGACAGGTTAGGGGACCTGAGGACAGGTTAGGGGGTCTGAGGACAGGTTAGGGGGCCTGAAGACAGGTTATGGGACCTGAGGACAGGTTAAGGGGTCTGAGGACAGGTTAGGGGGCCTGAGGACAGGTTAGGGCGTCTGAGGACAGGTTAGGGAGCCTGAGGAAAGGTTAGGGGGCCTGAGGACAGGTTAGGGCGTCTGAGGACAGGTTAGGGAGCCTGAGGAAAGGTTAGGGGGCCTGAGGAAAGGTTAGGGGGCCTGAGGATAGGTTAGGGAGCCTGAGGAAAGGTTAGGGGGCTGAGGAAAGGTAAGGGGGTCTGAGGACAGGTTAGGGGGTCTGGGGACAGGTTAGGGGGTCTGAGGACAGGTTAGGGGACCTGAGGACAGGTTAGGGGGCCTGAGGATAGGTTAGGGAGCCTGAGGAAAGGTTAGGGGGCTGAGGAAAGGTAAGGGGGTCTGAGGACAGTTTAGGGAGCCTGGGGACAGGTTAGCGGGCCTGAGGACAGGTTAAGGAGCCTGAGGACAATTTAGGGAGTCTGAGGACAGTTTAGGGGGCCTGAGGACAGGTTAGGGAGTCTGAGGAAGGTTAGGGAGTCTGAGGACAGGTTAGGTGGTCTGATGACAGGTTAGGGGGTCTGAGGACAGGTTAGAGGGTCTGAGGACAGGCTTAGAGGTTCTGAGGACAGTTTAGGTGCCCTGAGAACAGGTTAGAGGGTCTGAAGACAGGTTAGGGGATCTGAGGACAGGTTAGGGGGCCTGAGGACAGGTAAGGGGACCTGAGGACAGGTTAGAGGGCCTGAGGACAGGTTAGGGGGCCTGAGGACAGGTTAGGGGACCTGAGGACAGATTAGGGGGCCTGAGGACAGGTTAGGGGACCTGAGGACAGGTTAGAGGGCCTGAGGACAGGTTAGGGGGTCTGAGGACAGGTTAGGGGTTTGAGGACAGGTTAGGGGGTCTGAGGACAGGTTAGGGGTCTGAGGACAGGTTAGGGGACATGAGGACAGGTTCGGGGGTCTGAGGACAGGTTAGTGGGTCTGAGGACAGGTTAGAGGGTCTGAGGACAGGTTCGGGGTCTGAGGACAGGTTAGGGGGTCTGAGGACAGGTTACAGGTTTGAGGATAGGTTAGGGGGTCTGAGGACAGGTTCGGGGTCTGAGGACAGGTTCGGGGTCTGAGGACAGGTTACGGGTTTGAGGACAGGTTAGGGGGTCTAACGACATGTTAGGGGCCTGAGGACAGGTTAGGGGGTCTGAGGACAAGTTAGGGGTCTGAGGACAGGTTATTGGGCCTTAAGACAGGTTAGGGGGTCTGAGGACAGGTTAGAGGGCCTGAGGACAGGTTAGGGGGTCTGAGGACATGTTAGGGGGTCTGAGGACAGGTTAGGGGGTCTGAGGACAGGTTAGGGGGTCTGAGGACAGGTTAGAGGGTCTGAGGACAGGCTAGTGGGTCTGAGGACAGTTTAGTTGCCCTGAGAACAGGTTAGAGGGTCTGAGGAAAGGTTAGGGCGTCTGAGGACAGGTTAGGGGGTCTGAGGACAGGTTAGGGGGCCTGAGGATAGGTTAGGGGGTCTGAGGACAGGTTAGGGGGTCTGAGGACAGGTTAGGTGGTCTGAGGACAGGTTAGGGGTCTGAGGACAAATTAGGCTGTTGAGGACAGGTTAGGGGGTTTGAGGACAGGTTAGGGGTCTGAGGACAGGTTCGGGGGTCTGAGGACAGGTTTGGGGGTCTGAGGACAGGTTAATGGGTCTGAGGACAGATTAGAGGGTCTGAGGAAAGGTTAGAGGGTCTGTTGACTGGTTAGGTGGCCTTGTGGACAGGTTTGGCGGGTCTGAGGACAGGTTAGGGGGCTTGAGGGCAGGTTAGAGGTCTGAGGACAGGTTAGGGGGTCTGAGGACAGGTTTGGGGTCTGAGGACAGGTTAGGGGTCTGAGGAAAGGTTATGGGTTTGAGGATAGGTTAGGGGGTCTGAGGATAGGTTCGGGGTCTGAGGACAGGTTCGGGGTCTGAGGACAGGTTACGGGTTTAAGGATAGGTTAGGGGGTCTGAGGACAGGTTAGGGGTCTGAGGACAGGTTAGGAGGCCTGAAGACATTTTAGGGGGTCTAAGGACAGGTTAGGGGGCCTGAGGACAGGTTAGGGGGCCTGAGGACAGGTTAGGGGGTCTGAGGACAGGTTAGGGAGCCTGGGGACAGGTTAGGGGGCCTGAGGACAGGTTAGGGAGCCTGAGGACAATTTAGGGGCTCTGAGGACAGGTTAGGGAGCCTGAGGACAGGTTAGGGGGTCTGAGGACAGGTTAGGGGGCCTGAGGACAGGTTAGGGGGTCTGAGGATAGGTTAGAGAGACTGAGGACAGGTTAGGGGGTCTGAGGACAGGTTAGGGGTCTGTGGACAGGTTAGTGGGTCTGAGGACAGGTTAGGGAGCCTGAGGACAGGTTATGGAGCCTGAGGACAGGTTAGGGGGTCTGAGGATAGGTTAGAGAGACTGAGGACAGGTTAGGGGCTCTGAGGACAGGTTAGGGGTCTGTGGAGAGGTTAGGGGGTCTGAGGACAGGTTAGGGGGTCTGAGGACAGGTTAGGGGTCTGTGGACAGGTTAGTGGGTCTGAGGACAGGTTAGGGGGCCTTTTTATTTTTAGTAATGTTAGTTTTTGTACTGTAATGTAATATATATATATATAATTTGTCTATATTCACACACACACTTTGGAGCCCTTTCCACTGAAATACCTTAATACTTGAAAAATAATTGTGAATCAATTTTAATATTTAATAATGTTTTTTAACTATGTATATAAATAGGTTAAGGGGGGCCTGAGGACAGGTTAGGGGGTTCTGAGGACAGGTTAGGGGTCTGAGGACAGGTTAGGGGTTTGAGGACAGTTTAGGGGGTCTGAGGACAGGTTAGGGGGTCTGAGGACAGGTTAGGGGACCTGAGGACAGGTTCGGGGGTCTGAGGACAGGTTAGTGGGTCTGAGGACAGGTTAGAGGGTCTGAGGAAAGGTTAGAGGGTCTATTGACTGGTTAGGTGGCCTTGTGGACAGGTTTGGCGGGTCTGAGGACAGGTTAGGGGGCTTGAGGGCAGGTTAGGGGGTCTGAGGACAGGTTAGGGGGTCTGAGGACAGGTTTGGGGTCTGAGGACAGGTTAGGGGTTCTGAGGACAGGTTACGGGTTTGAGGATAGGTTAGGGGGTCTGAGGATAGGTTCGGGGTCTGAGGACAGGTTCGGGGTCTGAGGACAGGTTACGGGTTTGAGGATAGGTTAGGGGGTCTGAAGACAGGTTAGGGGTCTGAGGACAGGTTAGGAGGCCTGAATACATTTTAGGGGGTCTAAGGACAGGTTAGAGGGCCTGAGAACAGGTTAGGGGGCCTGAGGACAGGTTAGGGGGTCTGAGGGGACAGGTTAGGGAGCCTGGGGACAGGTTAGGGGGCCTGAGGACAGGTTAGGGAGCCTGAGGACAATTTAGGGGGTCTGAGGACAGGTTAGGGAGCCTGAGGACAGGTTAGGGGGTCTGAGGACAGGTTAGGGGGTCTGAGGACAGGTTAGGGGGCCTGAGGACAGGTTAGGGGGTCTGAGGATAGGTTAGAGAGACTGAGGACAGGTTAGGGGGTCTGAGGACAGGTTAGGGGTCTGTGGACAGGTTAGGGGGTCTGAGGACAGGTTAGGGGGCCTTTTTATTTTTGGTAATATTAGTTTTTGCACTGTAATGTAATATATATATATATATATATATATATATATATATTGTTACAAACTGCTATTTGTGACTGGCCCTTTAAATGGAAGGTTGCCCTGCTTCCCTGGATTTTGGAGAAGCCTATTTGCCAGCCTCCTTCCTCATGACTATGGCCCCTGGAAGATTGTGCCCCTGAGAGTATATTGACTTTTGTTGGGTGTGTGTGGCCCTTTGAGAACCATCTGGGGACATATTGTGACCTTGATGAACAATGCCCCTTAAAGACTATGTCCCCAGACCTGTGAAATGACTTGTCCCTGGCTTTCTCCCACTTGGTTCAGTTTCATTGTGTGCCATTAAGAGTTAAATTTTGTTCAGCTTCAAGAAACCTATTCTACATACAAGTCTGCTGGGATTAGCGCTAATTAGGTTTAGTGATCAACTTTCCCATTGTCTAATCAGACTAGTATTGATAAGGTGGACTGCATTGTTTTATTGTGTGTAAAATGTTATCTGCTGAAGTAATGTTGTGGCCTGTCAAAGGGAGTGTCTCTCTATCTAATATCAAATGTGTGATGGGGGATTTTATGCCTCCCCCTGAGAGTGTCCTGTTTGCATGTAACCTCAATAAAAAGCAGGCTGTGTGCTCCAGCACATCAGACCTATGTTGACCCTCTAACTTGAAGCTTTGACTCATGTTTGTAGGATACAGCTTATAATCACTACAGGGATTGCTATGTTTTTCATACTCCCTTAACTACAGGGATTGCTACAGAAGGAAGAGGTTCGCCTACTGGAGCCTAGTCGTAGGTCCAGGGCGCAGAGCAGACGGCGAGATACCAGCCCAGCAGCGGTGGTTCATATAGTCTGCATTACTGATGGTGGCTACGCAGTAGTTATAGAGTCTACGGTGCTGCTGCTCCTTTGGTGAGCGCTAGGAGCATCCTTTTCTACGGTCCAACTTCCAGCCAGCCTGGAGGCAACCGTAACATATATATATAATTTGTCTATATTCACACACACACTTTGGAGCCCTTTCCACTGAAATACCTTAATACTTGAAAAATAATTGTGAATCAATTTTAATATTTAATAATGTTTTTTAACTATGTATGTATGTAAATAGGTTAAGGGGGGCCTGAGGACAGGTTAGGGGGTTCTGAGGACAGGTTAGGGGGTCTGAGGACAGGTTAGGGGTCTGAGGACAGGTTAGGGGGTCTGAGGACAGGTTAGGGGACCTGAGGACAGATTAGGGGACCTGAGGACAGGTTAGGGGACCTGAGGACAGGTTAGGGAGCCTGAGGACAGGTTAGGAAGCCTGAGGACAGGTTAGGGGACCTGAGGACAGGTTAGGGAGCCTGAGGACAGGTTAGGGAGCCTGAGGACAGGTTAGGGGACCTGAGGACAGGTTATGGGACCTGAGGACAGGTTAAGGGGTCTGAGGACAGGTTAGGGGGTCTGAGGACAGGTTAGGGGGCCTGAGGACAGGTTAGGGCGTCTGAGGACAGGTTAGGGAGCCTGAGGAAAGGTTAGGGGGTCTGAGGACAGGTTAGGGAGCCTGAGGAAAGGTTAGGGGGTCTGGGGACAGGTTAGGGGGTCTGGGGACAGGTTAGGGGGTCTGAGGACAGGTTAGGGGACCTGAGGACAGGTTAGGGAGCCTGAGGAAAGGTTAGGGGGCTGATGAAAGGTAAGGGGGTCTGTGGACAGGTTAAGGGTCTAAGGACAGGTTAGGGGGTCTGAGGACAGGTTAGGGGGCCTGAGGACCGGTTTAGGAGCCTGAGGACAATTTAGGGGGTCTGAGTACAGGTTATGGAGCCTGAGGACAGGGTAGGGGGTCTGAGGACAGGTTAGGGGGCCTGAGGACAGGTTATGGGACCTGAGGACAGGTTAGGGGGTCTGAGGAAAGGTTAGGGGGCTGAGGAAAGGTAAGGGGGTCTGAGGACAGGTTAGGGGGTCTGGGGAAAGGTTAGGGGGTCTGAGGACAGGTTAGGGGACCTGAGGACAGGTTAGGGGGCCTGAGGATAGGTTAGGGGGTCTGAGGAATGGTTAGGGGGCTGAGGAAAGGTAAGGGGGTCTGAGGACAGGTTAGGGGGTCTGGGGACAGGTTAGGGGGTGTGAGGACAGGTTAGGGGGTCTGAGGACAGATCAGGGGGCCTGAGGACAGGTTAGGGAGCTTGAGGACAGGTTAGGGGTCTGAAGACAGGTTAGGGAGCCTGAGGACAGGTTAGGGGGCCTGAGGACAGATTAGGGGGCCTGAGGACAGATTAGGGGGCCTGAGGACAGATTAGGGGGCCTGAGGACAGGTTAGGGAGCCTGAGGACAGATTAGGGGGCCTGAGGACAGATTAGGGGGCCTGAGGACAGATTAGGGGGCCTGAGGACAGATTAGGGGGCCTGAAGACAGGTTAGGGGGTCTGAGGACAGGTTAGGGGGCCTGAGGACAGGTTAAAGGGCCTGAGGACAGGTTAGGGAGCCTGAGGACAGGGTAGGGGGTCTGAGGACAGGTTAGGGGGCCTGAGGACAGATTAGGGGGTCTGAGGACAGGTTAGGGAGCCTGAGGACAGGGTAGGGGGTCTGAGGACAGGTTAGGGGGTCTGAGGACAGATTAGGGGGTCTGAGGACAGGTTAGGGGGCCATTTTATTTTTGGTAATATTAGTTTTTGTACTGTAATGTAATATATATATATAATTTGTCTATATTCACACACACACTTTGGAGCCCTTTCCACTGAAATACCTGAATACTTGAAAAATAATTGTGAATCAATTTTAATATTTAGTAATGTTTTTTAACTATGTATGTATGTAAATAGGCCGACTCCTAAGCTTACATCCCTGTTTTCAACAAAAGATACAAAAAAACAAAAACTGATAATAGAAGTAAATTAGAAAGTAATGTAAAATCATTGCTCTAACTGAATCATGAAATAAAAATGCTGGGTTTCATAATCCCTTTAACTTGGTTTACCGTCAGACTCGCGTACAGTAACTTGGTTTACCGTCAGACTCACGTACAGTAACTTGGTTTACCGTCAGACTCACGTACAGTAACTTGGTTTACCGTCAGACTCACGTAAGTAACTTGGTTTACCGTCAGACTCATGTACAGTAACTTGGTTTACCGTCAGACTCACGTACAGTAACTTGGTTTACCGTCAGACTCACGTACAGTAACTTGGTTTACCGTCAGACTCACGTACAGTAACTTGGTTTACCGTCAGACTCACGTGCAGGCTACGTGTAGTTTTTCTTGATTTGCTTTTATATTGTACTCTATTTATAGGGATATAGACTGTCAGTCTGTTCAGATAAATTGGAAAATACCTCACAAAGCAAACACTCTCGCTAGTATATTTAAATGAATTATATTTATGTTTATTACAGGGCCGTTAGAAACACAGTTGTATTGTTTGGATTTTGTTCAGCACAATGGGTCTAAAAGAGACAACTCCTGTGTGTTGACAAAGAACACTACCGAGCCGCTGTTCTTCCTAGCTGAGTTGCCTTTTTGAGCATTGGATTTTGTAAACGGTGATTTCAGCATGATTATCCAATTGTAAGTGTCAAACTATAAATTATCCCGCAGATTTTCTACAGCATATGGAATCTGAATGTCTCTGAGCTGCTTCAGAATACATCTGGAGTTTGACATATTTCATTCGACTAAAGATTTCCAGAGGATTGTTCATTAGAACCTTTCAAACTAGTGGTAATCCTAAGGGAGATATTGTCATGGAACCTTTGTCATTTTCTGTTGGACATTTAGAATATCTGATGTCTACAAAGTAACACCAGCGTTAGCAACTCCAGAAGATCAGGCAGTGGTAAAAGTCAAATAAGTAATTAATTCATGTGCTGGCAGCATGTACTTTATACAGATTTGAAGATAATTAGTTCACTGACAGAAGTTACATAACATGGGAATTGTGCTTAAGAACAGGGTTTATTGTAAAAGTCAAGGCAATAGAGATGATTCACTGCTGCATTACATGACAGTGTCATCTGTGCTGAAGACACCAGTGATGTAGTGTAATAAAAGTGTCATCATGATTCAGTAACATCTACATTAAAGCTAAAATATCTCAGCTTCATTCAGAAGCATTTCATTGTAAGTCTATAGAGCGTATGGTCAACCAGTTTTATATAATGGTATCTCATCTTTATGTAAAAATAACTTTCTAAACCTTAAAGGGACAGTAAACATCTACGTTAAAGCTAAAATATCTCAGCTTCATTCAGAAGTATTTCATTGTAAGTCTATAGAGCGTATGGTCAACCAGTTTTATATAATGGTATCTCATCTTTATGTAAAAATAACTTTCTAAACCTTAAAGGGACAGTAAACACCAGAAGTTTTGTTGTTTAAAAAGGTAGATAATTCCATTATTAACCCATTCCCCAATTTTGCATAACCAACACAGTTATAATAATATACTTTTTACCTCTGTGATTACCTTGTATCTATGGCTCTGCAAACTGCTCCCTTATTTCAGTTCTGACAGACTTGCATTTTTAGCCAATCAGTGCTTGCTCTTAGGATCTTCACGTGCCTGAGCTCAATGTTATCTATATGAAATACATGAACTAACGCCCTCTAGTAGTGAAAAACTGTCAAAATGCTTTCAGATTAGAGGTGGCCTTCAAGGTCTAAGAAAGTAGCATATATACCGCCTAGATTTAGCTTTCAACTAAGAATACCAAGAGAACAAAGCAAAATTGGTAATAAAAGTAAATTGGAAAGTTGTTTAAAATGACATGCCCTATTTAAATCATGAAAGTTTTTTTTTACTTGACTGTCCCTTTAATTAACCACAATACATAGTTTGCATTGCACGTTTTTGTTAAGTTTATGAAGTATGAGGTTATGTCACATTTTTGAGTTTTTTTTTTTTTTTTCAAAATGGTTTAAAGATTATTCCACATTGGTATTCACCTCTTTCTATTAATTGTTTATTTTTTTTAGCATTAAGGACTTGGTGTTTGATGCCCTTTACTGATGTTTGTCTAGGTATCTCGTTATAGTCTTAGTCAGTTGCTTGGTTGAGACTCACACTTACAGAGCCTTCATACACTGGTACAGGTGCTCGGAGCTGTGGCAGGTGTGTAATGACTGAGACTCACACTTACAGAGCCTTCATACACTGGTACAGGTGCTCGGAGCTGTGGCAGGTGTGTAATGACTGAGACTCACACTTACAGAGCCTTCATACACTGGTACAGGTGCTTGGAGCTGTGGCAGGTGTGTAATGACTGAGACTCACACTTACAGAGCCTTCATACACTGGTACAGGTGCTCGGAGCTATGGCAGGTGTGTAATGACTGAGACTCACACTTACAGAGCCTTCATACACTGGTACAGGTGCTCGGAGCTGTGGCAGGTGTGTAATGACTGAGACTCACACTTACAGAGCCTTCAAACAGTGGTACAGGTGCTCGGAGCTGTGGCAGGTGTGTAATGACTGAGACTCACACTTACAGAGCCTTCATACACTGGTACAGGTGCTTGGAGCTGTGGCAGGTGTGTAATGACTGAGACTCACACTTACAGAGCCTTCATACACTGGTACAGGTGCTCGGAGCTGTGGCAGGTGTGTAATGACTGAGACTCACACTTACAGAGCCTTCATACACTGGTACAGGTGCTCGGAGCTGTGGCAGGTGTGTAATGACTGAGACTCACACTTACAGAGCCTTCATACACTGGTACAGGTGCTCGGAGCTGTGGCAGGTGTGTAATGACTGAGACTCACACTTACATAGCCTTCATACACTGGTACAGGTGCTCGGAGCTATGGCAGGTGTGTAATGACTGAGACTCACACTTACAGAGCCTTCATACACTGGTACAGGTGCTCGGAGCTGTGGCAGGTGTGTAATGACTGAGATTCACACTTACAGAGCCTTCATACTTTGGTACAGGTGCTCGGAGCTGTGGCAGGTGTGTAATGACTGAGACTCACACTTACAGAGCCTTCAAACAGTGGTACAGGTGCTCGGAGCTGTGGCAGGTGTGTAATGACTGAGACTCACACTTACAGAGCTTTCATACACTGGTACAGGTGCTCGGAGCTGTGGCAGGTGTGTAATGACTGAGACTCACACTTACAGAGCCTTCATACACTGGTACAGGTGCTCGGAGCTGTGGCAGGTGTGTAATGACTGAGACTCACACTTACAGAGCCTTCATACACTGGTACAGGTGCTCGGAGCTGTGGCAGGTGTGTAATGACTGAGACTCACACTTACAGAGCCTTCATACACTGGTACAGGTGCTCGGAGCTGTGGCAGGTGTGTAATGACTGAGACTCACACTAACAGAGCCTTGATACACTGGTACAGGTGCTCGGAGCTGTGGCAGGTGTGTAATGACTGAGACTCACACTTACAGAGCCTTCATACACTGGTACAGGTGCTCGGAGCTGTGGCAGGTGTGTAATGACTGAGACTCACACTAACAGAGCCTTCATACACTGGTACAGGTGCTCGGAGCTGTGGCAGGTGTGTAATGACTGAGACTCACACTTACAGAGCCTTCATACACTGGTACAGGTGCTCGGAGCTGTGGCAGGTGTGTAATGACTGAGACTCACACTTACATAGCCTTCATACACTGGTACAGGTGCTCGGAGCTATGGCAGGTGTGTAATGACTGAGACTCACACTTACAGAGCCTTCATACACTGGTACAGGTGCTCGGAGCTGTGGCAGGTGTGTAATGACTGAGATTCACACTTACAGAGCCTTCATACTTTGGTACAGGTGCTCGGAGCTGTGGCAGGTGTGTAATAACTGAGACTCACACTTACAGAGCCTTCATACACTGGTACAGGTGCTCGGAGCTGTGGCAGGTGTGTAATGACTGAGACTCACACTTACAGAGCCTTCATACACTGGTACAGGTGCTCGGAGCTGTGGCAGGTGTGTAATGACTGAGACTCACACTTACAGAGCCTTCATACACTGGTACAGGTGCTCGGAGCTGTGGCAGGTGTGTAATGACTGAGACTCACACTTACATAGCCTTCATACACTGGTACAGGTGCTCGGAGCTATGGCAGGTGTGTAATGACTGAGACTCACACTTACAGAGCCTTCATACACTGGTACAGGTGCTCGGAGCTGTGGCAGGTGTGTAATGACTGAGATTCACACTTACAGAGCCTTCATACTTTGGTACAGGTGCTCGGAGCTGTGGCAGGTGTGTAATGACTGAGACTCACACTTACATAGCCTTCATACACTGGTACAGGTGCTCGGAGCTATGGCAGGTGTGTAATGACTGAGACTCACACTTACAGAGCCTTCATACACTGGTACAGGTGCTCGGAGCTGTGGCAGGTGTGTAATGACTGAGATTCACACTTACAGAGCCTTCATACTTTGGTACAGGTGCTCGGAGCTGTGGCAGGTGTGTAATGACTGAGACTCACACTTACAGAGCTTTCATACACTGGTACAGGTGCTCGGAGCTGTGGCAGGTGTGTAATGACTGAGACTCACACTTACAGAGCCTTCATACACTGGTACAGGTGCTCGGAGCTGTGGCAGGTGTGTAATGACTGAGACTCACACTTACAGAGCCTTCATACACTGGTACAGGTGCTCGGAGCTGTGGCAGGTGTGTAATGACTGAGACTCACACTTACAGAGCCTTCATACACTGGTACAGGTGCTCGGAGCTGTGGCAGGTGTGTAATGACTGAGAATCACACTAACAGAGCCTTGATACACTGGTACAGGTGCTCGGAGCTGTGGCAGGTGTGTAATGACTGAGACTCACACTTACAGAGCCTTCATACACTGGTACAGGTGCTCGGAGCTGTGGCAGGTGTGTAATGACTGAGACTCACACTTACAGAGCCTTCATACACTGGTACAGGTGCTCGGAGCTGTGGCAGGTGTGTAATGACTGAGACTCACACTTACAGAGCCTTCATACACTGGTACAGGTGCTCGGAGCTGTGGCAGGTGTGTAATGACTGAGACTCACACTTACAGAGCCTTCATACACTGGTACAGGTGCTCGGAGCTGGGGCAGGTGTGTAATGACTGAGACTCACACTTACAGAGCCTTCATACACTGGTACAGGTGCTCGGAGCTGGGGCAGGTGTGTAATGACTGAGACTCACACTTACAGAGCCTTCATACACTGGTACAGGTGCTTGGAGCTGTGGCAGGTGTGTAATGACTGAGACTCACACTTACAGAGCCTTCATACACTGGTACAGGTGCTTGGAGCTGTGGCAGGTGTGTAATGACTGAGACTCACACTTACAGAGCCTTCATACACTGGTACAGGTGCTTGGAGCTGTGGCAGGTGTGTAATGACTGAGACTCACACTTACAGAGCCTTCATACACTGGTACAGGTGCTCGGAGCTGTGGCAGGTGTGTAATGACTGAGACTCACACTTACAGAGCCTTCATACACTGGTACAGGTGCTTGGAGCTGTGGCAGGTGTGTAATGACTGAGACTAACACTTACAGAGCCTTCATACACTGGTACAGGTGCTTGGAGCTGTGGCAGGTGTGTAATGACTGAGACTCACACTTACAGAGCCTTCATACACTGGTACAGGTGCTAGGAGCTGTGGCAGGTGTGTAATGACTGAGACTCACACTTACAGAGCCTTCATACACTGGTACAGGTGCTTGGAGCTGTGGCAGGTGTGTAATGACTGAGACTCACACTTACAGAGCCTTCATACACTGGTACAGGTGCTCGGAGCTGTGGCAGGTGTGTAATGACTGAGACTCACACTTACAGAGCCTTCATACACTGGTACAGTTGCTCGGAGCTGTGGCAGGTGTGTAATGACTGAGACGTCTCAGTAGATTTGCAGGATGAGAGAGTAAGTATTACAACACTATAAGGAGCTAAATATGAGTGTAGCTGTATAAAATAGCACCTGGATATGGGCTGGCTGTGCTGCTCAAGGACAGTTATGAGTTCTACTTGTATTTTAGTTAGTGATTTTAGGGATTTAGATGGAAGGAGTTTCTGTATAGGTGGGGTTTGAGGGGAGATTTAAGACAACAGACAAGTTTATTCTGACAGACTGAGGGATAAAGTTCCATAAGACAGACGCAGCACAAGAAAGGAAATCTAACGAGTGACAGGGAAGGAGATGATGAAAGAAACCGAGAGACCTATAAGGCAGGCAGAGCAAAGGATACAAAGAAACAGACACCTTTTGGCAATGTTCAATACGTAGAAATCTCAGGCTTTAATCAATGTGAGAAGAAAAGGATTAGCTGTCAAGTTATACAATATAATTAATACAGGGAGTGCAGAATTATTAGGCAAGTTGTATTTTTGAGGATTAATTTTATTATTGAACAACAACCATGTTCTCAATGAATCCAAAAAACTCATTAATATCAAAGCTGAATATTTTTGGAAGTAGTTTTTAGTTTGTTTTTAGTTATAGCTATTTTAGGGGGATATCTGTGTGTGCAGGTGACTATGCAGGTGACTGTGCATAATTATTAGGCAACTTAACAAAAAACAAATATATACCCATTTCAATTATTTATTTTTACCAGTGAAACCAATATAACATCTCAACATTCACAAATATACATTTCTGACATTCAAAAACAAAACAAAAACAAATCAGTGACCAATATAGCCACCTTTCTTTGCAAGGACACTCAAAAGCCTGCCATCCATGGATTCTGTCATTTTTTGATCTGTTCACCATCAACATTGCGTGCGGCAGCAACCACAGCCTCCCAGACACTGTTCAGAGAGGTGTACTGTTTTCCCTCCTTGTAAATCTCACATTTGATGATGGACCACAGGTTCTCAATGGGGTTCAGATCAGGTGAACAAGGAGGCCATGTCATTAGATTTTCTTCTTTTATACCCTTTCTTGCCAGCCACGCTGTGGAGTACTTGGACGTGTGTGATGGAGCATTGTCCTGCATGAAAATCATGTTTTTCTTGAAGGATGCAGACTTCTTCCTGTACCACTGCTTGAAGAAGGTGTCTTCCAGAAACTGGCAGTAGGACTGGGAGTTGAGCTTGACTCCATCCTCAACCCTGAAAAGGCCCCACAAGCTCATCTTTGATGATACCAGCCCAAACCAGTACTCCACCTCCACCTTGCTTGCATCTGAGTCGGACTGGAGCTCTCTGCCCTTTACCAATCCAGCCACGGGCCCATCCATCTGGCCCATCAAGACTCACTATCATTTCATCAGTCCATAAAACCTTAGAAAAATCAGTCTTGAGATATTTCTTGGCCCAGTCTTGACGTTTCAGCTTGTGTGTCTTGTTCAGTAGTGGTCGTCTTTCAGCCTTTCTTACCTTGGCCATGTCTCTGAGTATTGCACACCTTGTGCTTTTGGGCACTCCAGTGATGTTGCAGCTCTGAAATATGGCCAAACTGGTGGCAAGTGGCATCTTGGCAGCTGCACGCTTTACTTTTTCTCAGTTCATGGGCAGTTATTTTGCGCCTTGGTTTTTCCACACGCTTCTTGCGACCCTGTTGACTATTTTGAATGAAACGCTTGATTGTTCGATGATCACGCTTCAGAAGCTTTGCAATTTTAAGAGTGCTGCATCCCTCTGCAAGATATCTCACTATTTTTGACTTTTCTGAGCCTGTCAAGTCTTTCTTTTGACCCATTTTGCCAAAGGAAAGGAAGTTGCCTAATAATTATGCACACCTGATATAGGGTGTTGATGTCATTAGACCACACCCCTTCTCATTACAGAGATGCACATCACCTAATATGCTTAATTGGTAGTAGGCTTTCAAGCCTATACAGCTTGGAGTAAGACAACATGCATAAAGAGGATGATGTGGTCAAAATACTCATTTGCCTAATAATTCAGGATTTAGTTAGCAATAGGTTAAATCCCTTAAAAAGGTATTACACTAGAACAGTGACGTTCACACTCAGAACAGATGCTCATGTCAATCAAAAACACTATTTAGTGCTAGATAGGAAAAAGTTATTTTAAATTATTATTAAGTATTAATAGTTTAAATAGAATTATCTATACATCTGGCAAATAAAGTCTTATAAGGATGTTATATATAATTAGCCTTTCACTTATGGTACGGACTAAACTGATTGATCTAAGATGTATATAAATACAGTGAACTGGAACAAAAATATTGTTATCTGATACCTTCTGGTCTCAGGTATTGGGGTCGATTTAACAAGCTCCGTATCGGCCCCAATGACTCTTTTTCCGCGCAAGCTTTCAGGATCTCCGGAAACAGGAGTTAAAAAGCAGCGGTCTTAAGACCACTGCTCCTTAACTCATATGCCTCCTCTGAGGCGACGGGCTGCATTCTGCCCGATTGTGTACGATCAGGTTGATTGACACCTCCTGCTAGCGGCCTATTGGCAGTAGATCTGCAGGGGTGGCATTGCACAAGCAATTCACAAGAACTGTTGGTGCAATGATAAATGCTGACAGCGGTTGCTGTCGGCATTTATTGATGTGCGGCGGACATACATAAATTAACCCCATTATATTGATTGTATTGTATTGATTGTTACGTGTTGTATTAATTAATAAATAGATTTATGTAAACTAATACTTGATAGTTGTAAGTATTATTTAATCTGTTAGAAAACCCAGATTTAATGTTGTCTGTAGCTAGTAAAATTTACACGAGGCATAAATACTTATAATTAAAGAGTGCATTCTTTTTCTCTCTCTGCAAGATCATACATCCATTGCTAATCACTCATTTGTGACAGCCCTAGACATAAGGAGTATATAGTATTACCATTCTGCTCCTATTACAACCGCAGCAAGGTTCAATATTATTCCAAGGAATAGGATGTGTGATACTGGTGCAGTATATATACACACACATGTACATACGTCTATACACATATGTGTGCACACACATGTAAACACATGTATACAAATATACACACATGCATTCAAACACATGTGCAAATATACATACATGTTTACACATACATATACACAAACATGTATAAACACATTTACACACTTATACATACTTATATACAAACACATGTATACACACACACTCACATACATATATATATACAAACACATGTACACACTTAACCATACATATACATATATATATATATATATATATATACAAACACATGTATAAACACACACACATAAATATATAAAAATACATGCATACACACATGTACACACTTATACATACATATATACAATTATATGCATGTACACACACACACACCCTGTGGCATTCACAAGTGTAAAAACAAAATACACTGAAAAATATTATTATTTTTTGCTTTCTTTCATATAGGTGGCAAGAGTCCATGAGCTAGTGAGGTATGGGATATGCATCCCTACCAGAAGGGGGCAAAGTTTCCCAAACCTCAAATGCCTATAAATAAACCTCCCACCTCACTCATACCTCAGTTTTTACAAACTTTGCCTCTATAGGAGGTGATGTAGCATGATGTGGTTGATTTCTTCAGTGATAGGCGCTTCTAAGCATATTGAAGCCCAGTTCCTCTCTGAGTACAGTGTTTGTCTAAGGGATGTGAAGGGAGTATTAGCTGTCTGCTATATACTCTTGTACCATTACCTCTGCTGATACGTTTCAGTACTGGTTTAGCTATCTGCTATATACTCTTCTACCATTACCTCTGCTGATACGTTTCAGTACTGGTTTAGCTGTCTGCTATATACTCCTCTACCATTACCTCTGCTGATATGTTTCAGTACTGGTTTAGCTGTCTGCTATATACTCTTGTACCATTATCTCTGCTGATATGTTTCAGTACTGGTTTAGCTGTCTGCTATATACTCTTGTACCATTACCTCTGCTGATATGTTTCAGTACTGGTTTAGCTGTCTGCCAGTACCTCACTCATACCTCAGTTTTTACAAACTTTGCCTCTATAGGAGGTGATGTAGCATGATGTGGTTGATTTCTTCAGTGATAGGCGCTTCTAAGCATATTGAAGCCCAGTTCCTCTCTGAGTACAGTGTTTGTCTAAGGGATGTGAAGGGAGTATTAGCTGTCTGCTATATACTCTTGTACCATTACCTCTGCTGATACGGTTCAGTACTGGTTTAGCTATCTGCTATATACTCTTCTACCATTACCTCTGCTGATACGTTTCAGTACTGGTTTAGCTGTCTGCTATATACTCCTCTACCATTACCTCTGCTGATATGTTTCAGTACTGGTTTAGCTGTCTGCTATATACTCTTGTACCATTATCTCTGCTGATATGTTTCAGTACTGGTTTAGCTGTCTGCTATATACTCTTGTACCATTACCTCTGCTGATATGTTTCAGTACTGGTTTAGCTGTCTGCTATATACTCTTGTACCATTACCTCTGCTGATACGTTTCTGTACTGGTTTAGCTGTCTGCTATATACTCCTCTACCATTACCTCTGCTGATATGTTTCAGTACTGGTTTAGCTGTCTGCTATATACTCTTGTACCATTATCTCTGCTGATATGTTTCAGTACTGGTTTAGCTGTCTGCTATATACTCTTGTACCATTACCTCTGCTGATACGTTTCTGTACTGGTTTAGCTGTCTGCTATATACTCGTGTACCATTACCTCTGCTGATATGTTTCAGTACTGGTTTAGCTGTCTGCTATATACTCTTGTACCATTACCTCTGCTGATATGTTTCAGTGCTGGTTTAGCTGTCTGCTATATACTCTTGTACCATTACCTCTGCTGATATGTTTCAGTACTGGTTTAGCTGTCTGCTATATACTCTTGTACCATTACCTCTGCTGATATGTTTCAGTACTGGTTTAGCTGTCTGCTATATACTCTTGTACCATTACCTCTGCTGATACGTTTTAGTACTGGTTTGGCTGTCTGCTATATGTGGATGGGTGTCAAACAGTATATACTTTTATTATATAAGACACTCTCAGCTATGGATTGGGCACTTCTTAAGTTAAGTTGTTATATATTGTTTGTATACATGCCTTGAGTCAGTAATTCTGTGCTCTTTTTTAGCGACTTTTTTTGTGGCTAAATATTTGTCAAGGTTGGAGTCTGTGAAACATACAGTTTTTATGGAGTTAGTAATTTATTTATAAATTAGGATTCTAAATATTATGTTGGTCTCATGGAATGTTGATAATCACATTTTATGCAGCTATAATAGAAGTATCCATTAGGCTTTATTTTGGTACATTTTTGTTTTTTGTATATACAATCAAAATTCTTACCTGCTTTTTAGAGTGATAGGTGTATTAGAAATCCTCTTCAGCTTTGCATGTCGTGAATGTGATGATGCTATTTATGTCATAGGGTGACGTGTCATAATTTTGTGCCATTTTTTTGGCGCCAAAAAGTTCCCGCCAAAAAAAACTACATTTTCCTGCCAAAAGTGTTGTTATAAGCTCTACCCCCAGCTCTTTTACGCCTAGATTTAGAGTTTGGCGTTAGCCGTCAAAACCAGCGTTAGAGGCTCCTAACGCTGGTTTTGGGCTAAAGCTGGTATTTAGAGTCGTGTAGGTAAGGGTCTAACGCTCACTTTGCAGCCGTGACTTTTCCATATCGCAGGATCCCCCTAACGCCAATCTGCGGTATCCCTATCTTTTCAATGGGATCTTTCTAACGCCGGTATTTAGTGTCCTTGGCTTGAAGTGAGCGTTAGAAATCTAACGACAAAACTCCAGCCGCAGAGAAAAGTCAGTAGTTAAGAGCTTTCTGGGGCTAACGGCCGGTTCATAAAGCTCTTGACTACTGTGCTCTTAAAGTACACTAACACCCATTAAACTACCTATGCACCCCCTAACACCGAGGCCCCCCACATCGCCGCCACTGTATTACATTTTTTTTAACCCCTAATGTGCCGACCACACACCGCCGCCACCTACGTTATACTTATGTATCCCTAATCTGCTGCCCCTAACACCGCCGACCCCTATATTATATTTATTAACCCCTAATCCTGCCGCCCCCAGCTTCGCTGCTACCTTACCTACAATAATTAACCCTAATCTGCCCGACCGGACCTTTCCGCTACTATAATAAAGTTATTATCCCTCTAATCAGCCTCACTAACCCTATAATAAATAGTATTAACCCCTACTCTGCCCTCCCTAACATAACCGACACCTAACTTCAAGTATTAACCCCCTAATCTGCCGACCGCCAGCGACCTCACCGCTTCTCTATTAAATTTATTAAACCCCTAAAGCTAAGTCTAACCCTAAACACTAACACCCCCTAAGTTAAAATATAATTTTTATCTAACGAAATAAATTAACTCTTATTAAATAAATTAATCCTAATTAAAGCTAATTACTTACCTGTAAAATAATAACCCTAATAAGCTACATATAAATTATAATTATATTGTAGCTATTTTAGGATTTATATTTATTTTACAGGCAACTTTGTATTTATTTTAACCAGGTACAATAGCTATTAAATAGTTAATAACTATTTAATAGCTACCTAGTTAAAATAATTACAAAATTACCTGTAAAATAAATCTTAACCTAAGTTACAATTAAGCCTAACACTACACTATCAATAAATTAATGAAATAAAATACCTACAATTATCTACAATTGAACCTAACACTACACTATCAATAAATAAATTAAATAAAATACCTACAATTATCTACAATTAAACCTAAAACTACACTATCAATAAATTAATTAAATAAAATACCTACAAATAAATACAATTAAATAAACTAACTAAAGTACAAAAAATAAAAAAGAACTAAGTTAAAAAAAAAATATTTTTTTTTACAAACATTAGAAAAAGATTACAACAATTTTAAGCTAGTTACACCTACTCTAAGCCCCCTAATAAAATAACAAAGCCCCCCAAAATAAAAAAATGCCCTACCCTATCTTAAAATTAAATAGAAAAGCTCTTTTACCTTAACAGCCCTTAAAAGGCCTTTTGCGGGGCATGCCCCAAGAATTCAGCTCTTTTCGCCTGGAAAAAAAACATACAATACCCCCCCCAACATTACAACCCACCACCCACATACCCTTTATCTAACCGGGGGCTGAAGATGTCCATGATCCGGCTGAAGTCTTGGCCCAAGCGGGCGCTGAAGATGTCCATGATCCGGCTGAAGTCTTGATCCAAGCGGGAGCTGAAGAGGTCCATGATCTGGCTGAAGTCTTCTATCAAGTGGCATCTTCAATCTTCTTTCTTCCGGATCCATCTTCATCCCGCCGACGCGGAACATCCCTCTTCACCGATGACTTCCCGACTAATGACGGTTCCTTTAAGGGACGTCATCCAAGATGGCGTCCCTCGAATTCCGATTGGCTGATAGGATTCTATCAGCCAATCGGAATTAAGGTAGGAAAATTCTGATTGGGCTAATGGAATCAGACAATCAGATTCAAGTTCAATCTGATTGGCTGATCCAATTCAGATGAGTTTGCATTCTATTGGCTGATCGGAAACAGCCATATAGAATGCGAGCTCAATCTGATTGGCTGATTGGATCAGCCAATCGGATTGAACTTGAATCTGATTGGCTGATTCCATCAGCTAATCAGAATTTTCCTACCTTAATTCCGATTGGCTGATAGAATCCAATCGGAATTCGAGGGACACCATCTTGGATGATGTCGCCCTTAAAAGGAACCGTCATTCGTCGGGAAGTCGTTTCCGCGTCGGGTGGGATGAAGATGGATCCGGAAAGTAAGAAGAGTGCCCGCTTGATAGAAGACTTCAGCCGGATCATGGACCCTTCTTCAGCTCC